>NW_010205092.1:11925-12366 GCF_000695765.1 Mesitornis unicolor | reverse complement strand
ACCGAGCGATTCTGTGATTCTGTGATCTTAATTGTCCTGAGAAGATGCTTTTAAGATAACCACTTTCTGATACTTTTTCATCTTGTGTACTTTCCCCTTCAGTCTGAGATCGTACCAGAATTTATAACTTTGAACAAAAATGGACCATCTGTAGCCCATTACAGTTTGATCTGACCTAGTATCAGCAAAAGGTGTCAAGGAGTAACTGATACAGAGGAGACAGAGATTATCTGCCGCTTTCTGTGCATAAAAGTACACACACTTACGAAGTCTGTAGTCTTCCTACTTCTAGTTCACTGCCTCAGACCACTCTGTACACCTGAGTCTTGGCCTACATTCCCACCAGAAAGATTCTACTCTGCCATCAATTCTACTCTTCAGCTGCACCTACCCACTTCTACTTTGAAGGAGGCTACCTTCCATGCATCTTCCAGTTGTGGT
>NW_010205092.1:0-11894 GCF_000695765.1 Mesitornis unicolor | reverse complement strand
TCAGCAGAGTTTTCATAGAACCAGGATCTGAGGCTAACTCAAAAGCGCCAAGTTTTGCTGCCCTTCCTCACAGTTCTTGAAGCACACCTAGGCGAAAAGCGTTACTTATAACAATATACCTTAGACAGAGCTGAGAATGGGCTGTGCTACCTGAGTCATTGTCTATGTAACCTGCAGCTTGCTATGGCTGCTGTAGCAGAGAGCATCGCTTGCCTCCATAGTGATTTCGCACATATATGATATCTGTACCCTTCAAGAGCCCAGAAAGTGATTCTATATTAGAAAGATCTATCTCTTATCTGGAAAGGCTGCAATAGGTATCTATACACAGTCAGGTATGGCCATATTGCTCTTGTGATATTGTAGAACTTTCACCAGCCCCACAATGACACCTTGCATCAGAGTAAAAAAAACAGATGATTCCCTTGATGTACTCATGTAGGCAACAGCCCCAATCAGCAAAGTGAACTCCTAGTCAGAGATGGCATGGGTGAAGATAGGATCCTTCCATGGACTGGCAGTCTTCCCCATCCTGCTGTCAGATTTTTAACAGGGTAGCCAAGACATGGCTGGCACACGAGGGAAGTTGGATGTGCGTGTAGAAGTAAGCACAAATACAATGTTCTAATGCGGGCTTGGAATACAGCAAGGAAAGAGTAAGAGTTCATGCACCAGGGTACTTGCTGCTCTGAATCCTCCTTCCCCTGTCTTTATCCTGAGGATGTTAATTGTGTGTCAGACAGAGGAGACACAGGGCTCCAGACACCAAAGTGTCAGTAACTACAGCGGGCATGGTTATGCATTCACTGGCAATGAACCACCTGGCCCACTGGCAGTACGAGGGTTGAGCCTTATCTCACTATGGCTCCTCCAGGCTGTGTGAACATAGCTGCTGATCTGGAAGCTGTACTGGTGAAAAGTGGAGGGTACCTCTGGGGGCTACTGAGCCTTGCCAGCTCATGGAATCACTGAAGTAGCTCTTTCCTTCCTAACTGTCTGACAGACCAGCTACAGCTACTGGACCAAACACTGTGGCAGTCAGCCCAATGAAGCTGGGATAGGATCGTGGCATCCCTGTTGCTTTTATTGCTTTTCTTTTTAATTGAAAAGAGATCTATGTAGCCATTCAGCCTTTCAACTTTTGTTTTCCTACTGTAAGAGTAACTTCGCAAACATGAGACATTATGCTGTCTGAAGTAACAAGCCCCAGAGTAGGTCTGACAAGTCAGAAGGTGTCCAAGGTAAAGTAAGGCTTGCACAGCAGGTAACAGACTCCTACTAGGTGAAGGAGTTAGTAACGGTGTTATTGAAAACATTGAGCCTTAGGAGCTTAGTAAAGGGAGAGATGGGAAAATATTTTAGGAGAAGGGAACAACTTCATAAATGAATGCTTAGTGGTGAATGTTTCCACTGCAGTTGATGGGCAGTTTATTTCTCAGCTGAAGTACATTAAACTCTATATTTGGACATAAGGTTGTAAACTGTGTAGCAGTCCATTAGTTTTAGTCTACTCCAGGTCCAGGAGCTGATGCACAGTGACTGCCGCTTTTGAGAATGTGCCAGATGTACTGCATGTGTGTGATCTCATTGTATGTGGCACACACATTTGTGCCACAAACAGGAACTCATCCTAGCAGAAAGGACAAAGATAATCAGGCAGTATGGTTTATGAATGCTGTCACACACCCGTTATACTGGTTTCGTTGGGATAGAATCATAGAATCAGTTTTCTATTCAAGGAATCATAGAATCATAGGATAGCAGGTTGGAAGGGACCACAAAGATCACCTAGTCCAACCTCTCAAGGTAGAAGTATTGCTTAAATGAGAGGAGTCAGCACCTTATCAAGCTGACTTGTAAAACTGACCAATGTAGAGGAATTTACCACTTCCCCTGGGAGATTGTTCCAATGTCTGACTGATCTCACAGTAAAAAAATCCTTCTGGAGTTCTGGAAGCTGCAATGGAAACAAAGTTGATAAGATATTTTGTTTTCAGCCAACACTAGTATGCAATGATCAAGGTCTTTAGCAGTTTTTAGAGCCAAGCACAGAAGCTGGAGGGAGTAAAAGCGCAACAACAAGCTGGCCAACATAATTATTCTTTGCCATAAATGTCACACTCAACATGAACTGGGGAGTTTTCTCGAGATGGCCCCTTTTTTTCAATGGTCATCATCCTTAGAGGGTCTTGCCCATTGTTCTGCTCCCAAGGCCTACTCCCTGACTCACTGCGACCACTATATTGGCTGAGTATAACTGAGTATACTGAGTATCAGTAATCAGGTGATAGCACAACTGTGTAAACAATGACAACGAGACAGACTTGCAATAATCTACACAGATCTGTACAGGTATACACTTAAATGAAGTAGAACATGGCTGTGTTTTGGGTTTTTTTTCTCACACTGAAATAATTTTATTTTTAGTTATGGGAAAATACTGATGTTTGGGTACTAACTGTGTTACTACCTTCAGATTAGGCAACACTTGACTCTTGTTCTACTGATTTTCATCGTTCTTCTGCATGCCTTTCTCCTGTCTGTGAAATGACACTTAAAAAAATCTTATTCTGATAATAATATCCCTACATATATATACACACTATATGCTCTTCTACATAGTAATACTCTCCTTTTTCATTTAAATTTATAAAACACTTCATTTTGTTAAAGCTGCTTTTCAGGAATTTATATCAATTTTCTATTTCTTCTCAGCTTTAAGACATAAATATTGTCTCTGGATGTACTGACAAAAGAAACTATGTCCCTAGAAATATCTTCTTTCCTTATTTCCCAAAGTATTAAGAATTTGACCAGTGGGATTCTATACAACCTACTGGTTTTTGTTTTTGCTTTTTCCATATCTCATCTTTTTCTTTTTTTAAATGTTTTTTAACACATGATGTGTTTTTGTTAACAAGTTATAGTTATATTCTTGCTTGTCTATTTGATTTGCTTTGCTTCTGATGGGTTGTAACATTTTTCCTGCAAAACACTCTATGTGGTTTGACTGTTGAAAAGATGCGATACCAACAGCCTACCCTGGACTTGAAAACTGATTTTCATTAGTTGGCAAGTATACTTCAGTAACCTGATTGTCCTTTCTTCTTAAGGCTGCTTTCCAGTTATTGGATTCTTTCCTTCAAAACTCTGTCTTTTGAATCATTAAGCAAAGTTTTCTTTCATTTGCCACAAATCAGAATGCCTGCTTTACCAGAGATAATTCACATAATTTTATTCAGAAATTGGAAGTCTCCTCAGCATTATGTAACATAGCTGCTGAAGTCCATTATAGGATTACATATTATTCTATAAAGGCCAATGTACATTTACCTTTCTTAGTGCTTTTTTCTTTTTTTCCTCAGACCAACCAGTTATAATTTCTATCTTTCCATGTTCAGCATTAGGTCCAGTATGTTTTTTTTCATGTGAAAAAATCAGTTATCAGTAGCATTAATTTTTGAGACCTTGATTAGCATGAAAAGCAGCACAAGTCCTAGAGGAAAAAACTTATCAACTCATGATCCAAACTTGAACACTGGGTAAACGAGCTGAACCATTTAACAAGTGATCATTGCTAAACCAGAATTTTGTTTTCCACAAAGAACGAATCCTTTCTTGATAGTGTAAATTGATAGTAAGTCCATTAAGACCCTGATGATGTGTTTCTGCACAGTTCTGTGTAGGATTTCATTCCAACTTTTTCTGGTAGGCTGCATTCTCTCACCATTTATTTTTTCTGTATGCTTGCCACTATAAACTGTCTTACTGTAAAAATGTGATACAAGTAGTCCTTTAAAAAAAAAAAGGAAAATCTAAAAATTATACTCTCTACAGCAGAGAATTTAATAAATATTGAATCTAGCAGTTTGTTAATAGCATTTGTTTCTGTGAAATGCCTTCACTGCATAGCCTAGTACATATCACCTGTGCAATTTTAATGATGCAAGTGAGATTAAGTGTTTAGGCTTGTAATTTGACTGGACTGTATTTCTGCTGATAAAATATTGCTTAATCCATATAAAACACTATTTCTCCTACTAATTCACCTGTATTAGAATTAAAGCTATGTTATTTTTTATGTGCATTGACAAAGCTTCCCAGTGCAAATTTTATATTGATGATCTATTGTCCTTTTACCGAATGTTTGAGCTATTGAAATCAGGTATTTCTTTCTAGAGTTTATTCTGATCAGTCTGAGTTCCTTATAAAAAAGAAAAAAAATACATTAGCTTGCATACTGTGCTGAATAAAGATGCTTGTAAAGTAAATGAAAATTAGACTGCTTTTTCAGTGTGTGTGTGCATACTGAAAATTCTGGTAGCCAACTCTATGTCTAAAATTAGACTGATAGATTATCTCTGGTCTTTTACAAGTTTCCACCAAAGTAATGTCTCTATAATTAAAACTGTTTATGGATCAAAGGATTTCTAATTTGAGAGGTAGAATTTTCTGTAGGTTTTGTGTTACTAAATCCCTGCTTTAAAGTAGGAAAATAGAGTTGTTGTCAATGAGACAGAGTCTAGTTGGAGGCCTGTATCTAATGGGCTGCCTCAGGGGTCTGTACTGGGACCAGTACCATTCAATATATTCATCAGCAACCTGGGTGAGGGAACAGAGTGTACTGTCAGCAAGTATGTTGATGACACAAAACTGGGAGGATTGGCTGACACTCCAGAAGGCTCTGTTTGCCATTCAACAAGATCTGGACAGGCTGGAGTGTTGGGCATGGAAAAACTTAATGAAATTCAACAAGGGCAAGTGTAGAGTCTTGCATCTGGGGAATAACAACCCCATGTATCAGTATAGGTTGGGGACTGACATGCTGGGGAGTAGCACAGGGGAAAGACACCTGGGGGTCTTGGTCGACAGCAGGATGACCATGAGCCAGCAATGTGCCTTTGCAGCCAAGAAGGCCAATGGAATCCTGGGGTGTGTTAGAAGGGCTGTGCTTAGTAGGTTGAGAGAGGTTCTCCTTCCCCTCTACTCTGCCCTGGTGAGACCACATCTCGAATACCGTGTTCAGTTCTGGGAACAGGGAACAGAAGGACAGGGAACTGCTTGAAAGAGTCCAGCACAGAGCCACAAAGAAGATTGAGGGAGTGGGGCATCTTCTTTATGAGAAGCAGCTGAGGGAGGTGGGTCTCTAGTTTGGAGAAGAGGAGACTGAGGGGTGACCTCATTAATGTTTACAAATATGCAAAGGGCGAGTGTTAGGAGGATGAAGCCAGGCTCTTCTCAGTGATGTCCAGTGATAGGACAAAGGGCAATGGGAGCAGGCTGGACCATAGGTGGTTCCATGTGAACATAAGGAGAAACTTTTTCACTGTGGGGGCTGCCCAGAGAGGTTGTGGAGTCTCCTTCTCTGGAGACATTCCTGCGTGACCTAGTCTAGGTGACCCTGCTCTGCCAAGGGAGTTAGACTAGATGATATTTCATGGTCTCTTCCAACTCCTAACATTCTGTGGTTCTGTGATTGGCACTAGCAAGCAATTTCCAGGGGACTGTTTCTAGAGAATCTAACTATCATAAGAAAAACTACTTTGACTTTTATAAATAATTTCTTCAGATAAATAACTTTTCAGCTCACAGCTCGTAATTACTAAGCCATCCAATGTGTTATAAAGTTAGAAGAAAAGAATTACAGAATAGATGAGTGATGGATTTAAAAGGCGATATTCTGACTTAAACTCTCATGCTCTCTCAGTCCATGAACTGGATGATTCTACCTTGGTTATGCACTCTTAATTTCACTGCTGGAATTAATATACCTTGTTACCATGCATTTTTGGGATTGCTATTCTCAGGATTACTTTTATTGCTGGTCTCTTTTAGAAGTGCACTTTCATAGGGACGATGTAATAACTATTAAAACTGAAAGACATAATTGCAGAATGTTAAGGATATATGCTAATTAGAACTATCAAAAAATGTCTGAAGGAGTAATTGCATCTGCAAATCTGAGGGCTTTGGTGAGAGACTGGGAGAAATAAGAGTTATGGAAAACAAGCTCATAAGTACAGCACAGGAAGGCACTGGCCTTAGACTGAACTCAAATCAACAATTCTGGCAAAGCAGCAGGTTCCTCTGACAACAGGCAATTTGAAAGCAAATTAGCGTATGAATTGCAAACAGGACATGCAATAAAATCTCACTGTTCTACTGTAAAACGCTGGGCTTTAGGACTGAGCTGGCCACTAAATGATGGACAGACAGTCTCTATTATCCCCTCTCCCATTCCAAGAAGGGGAGGAGAAAGAGAATAAAGGAGAGAAACTTACATGTTGAAAAAATAATCTAACAGGTTTAATAAAACAATAAAAATAATACTACAGGATAATAATATAAATAGGAAAATAATAAAATATATACAAAAATATATACAAAAAAACCCAATATCAAGTCCTTCCACTGCCACCAACCTCAATGAGGATTAAGTCATCAGAGGGTTTGTAGAGCAGATCACTGGAGAAGTCCCAGACCAGACTCAGCAGTAGGTGGGAGCAGGATTCAAGAACCGGATTCAGGAATGCACGGATCATGACCAAAGGCAGATGGAGTAGCAGAGTTACCCACATTGGACTTCTGTGGAGGATTTCTCTCCTCTGGGAAGGGTGCCACGTGGAGGCATAAGAAGAGTGGGAGGAGTCCTCCCCTACCCTTGAAGGGGAATGAGCAGCAGAGACCCCATGGAATGAACTGACTGTAACCGCCATTCCCACCCACCCTGTGCCACTGGACAAGGTATGTGTGTGGGGGAGGGGGGCGGGAAAATAAAGAAAACTGGAACAAAGCAGAGCCCAGGAAGAAGGGAGGGGTGGGGGATAGGTGTTTGACTTTAAGGTCTGGTTGTATCTCTCACTGTCTACTCTGATGTTACTGGTAACAAATTAAAATTGCCTTTTTTTTTTTTCCCCTCCCTATGATGAGTTTGTCTTTTGTCTGTGACCATAAGTGGTGATAAAAAGCCCTCCCAGTCCTTATGTTGCCTAGCTTCATTTTGTAGGCATAGTGGCTCTCAGTTGCCCACTAGGTTTAAACCACACACTAATTTATGAGGTGCTCCTAACAGATGGTAAGAAAAAAAGACAAAAATATAAAACACCTTCTGACTAACCCTTCTCTTCTTCCTATACTCACCTTCACTCCTTCACTCCCAATTCCTCTACTTCCATCTCCTGAGGGGCACAGGAACATGGAGAATGAAGGGCTGCAGTGAATCCATTACAGCTCTTCTCTGCTGCTTCCTCCTAATATGTGTCTCTGTCCCACCGAAATCCCTGCAGAGGCCACAGAAGCATCTCTACTGTGGTGCCTGAAGCCACTCCTGCCCTTCCTCTGCTCTTCCCTCAGCGTTCACAGGACCGCTTCTCACCCTGGTTTCCTCATTCCCAGCTGCTGGTCAGCATTTTGCCCTTTCTTATCCAGGCTTTCCCTAGCACCCTCCCATGGCTGAGGGGCTCAGCTGTGCTCTGCGGTGGAGCCATTGGAGCTGGCTGGAACTGGCTGTGTCCAGCCCAGGGCAGAACCTCCACCTCCTCGCAGGGGCAGCTGCTGCAGCCCTCACTACTGCTGCCAGCACCTGGGCACCTGCAGCTGATACATTACCAAAGTTCCAAATTTAATTTCAATATTGTTTACCGCACCGCAGGTAGCAAAATAGCTCAAGCAACTTTTAATATTTTTTAATATATATAGATTCAACCATGATTATAATCGAACTAAAGAGATTCTTATATGACTGTTAAGTGTTCTTTGTTTCCTCATTTTCCTGCTTATCCTTGTGGTTTTCCTAATATCTTATTCCTGATATTCTTCACTAAATAATTCTTAACTTACTGGAATTGGAACCAGGATCTCTTGAAGATATCTCACTGATTTCAGCAGAACAGTTCATCTTTGTAAAGTTAAGTACATGTATAAACTTGTACGATTTGAGTCCAAGTATTTATATTTGGATTCTACGTAGGAAGAAAAACCACAAAAGGAAAATGAAACTTTTCTTTAATATTTCCTGTAGCTTAATGCAAAGAGGTTTTTTTCAATAAAGACAATGAAATTATGACAGTAGTTCCTTAGACATGTAACCTATGTGTCTGCTTAAATTTGCACTGCATAGTTGTCATCATTTTGAAATTATGTTGTCCATATATATTCATCAAATTGAACTACCATACTACGGTTTATCATGTGATTGAAACTTTAGGAAAGTGTCAATATGGACACTGGAATGTATTAAATTAGTCTGTATGTCCTCTCAGTTTTTGTGTCAGACAGGGAATGTATTAGCTCCATTTTGTAGAAACCTAATCTGTTACCTTGTTGTTTGAAAATGATTAATTAAAACTCTACAGAAGCCTGAGCTGAGTTTTAAAAATGAGTTGGTTATAAATTTTGGGTTTGTGTCTTTCTTGCTGGATTGCAAACAAAATTAATGAACCTAAGAAGAGTTTAAAACATTTGTAAAAGACTAAGGCATCAGAGAGAATTCTCCTTTCACTTTTATTTGCATCCATTTAAAGAATCAGCAGTGATTTGTGGACAAACTTCTTAGCTTATAATTTAAGGATACTAGCCATAACTGATTTTTCAGAATTTCAAGTATTTCACATCCAATACATCAAATGCTTTTAGAAAAAAAAATCTAATTACAAAAAAATATTTTGTACCTTGTCTGACTTCTCTTAAACGATCAAATAATAATCAGATAGAGTTTAAGCTTTATTGAGTGATTTTCCTCTAATAATCCTTCAGTGCTCATCAGCAACAAATTGCTTTATGGAGAAAATGCTGTTTTGATTTGTAGTGTTTTGAATCCTTATTTTGTAAGCCAAATTACTTATTTTACCTCTTGCATTAAACAATTCACTTCAAAATGCAAATATATATATGATTTTTATATGATATATGATTTATTCAGTTAATGGCTTTCTCAACTCTACTAAACATGATTTTCTGTGGAAAATAGCAGAACTCTAATATAGCCTGCTTATGAGTCCAAATTTCCTGAAGGTCCCTTACATCCTTTTTTTGAAAACATCCTCCTGCACGAGATTAATCACATATATTTTTCTTTTCCTGGGGAAAACTTTGTAAAGGAAATACAATCCTGTTTAAATACCTGCTCCTGTTTCAGCCAGTAGTCAGTTACATGATCATCTTTAAAGTTTGAAGACTATGACTTGTTGAAAAAAAAATTATATAGACATAATTTATGACATTCGGCATTTTTTCCACAATCCAGTGACCTCCTCCAGTTGTTCTGCTCTTCTGGAATTATGAAACACATCAACACTGGAAAAGGCATAGGAAAATGAGAGTGGTAGCTAGCTGTATACTAGCTGAGGTTCTGAGATATGTTTCTGGAAGACAGAATTGAGATTTGATGACCAATTAGCTTTAGAGGTAAAGCCTTTTCTACAACACTGACATTGAGCATAAACATGGGTATTCTTGAGGGAGAAAAAAGTGAGAAGATATTCTATGAAGGGAGAAAGAAACAAATAAAACCAAACAAAAACCCATTTTAAATGCAACATTTTAAATACAAATGCCCAAAGGCTAAGAAAATTAAGTTCCAATTACTTGTTTCAGCTTTGCTGGAGCACACCACTCTTAAAGATAATATGAACAATTATTTAACTGTAATAGTCTGTCAGAAGTAGACATGAAATTACTTACAGTGGAGTTCTAATACTGTTCTATATCAATATTTTGAAAGAAGAAGTTTTTATATTTGTCCTGGAGTTCATTTTGATATTAAATGTTAGTTTCAAAGGAAAGTAATTCAGGGACAGTTTTTCAAGGCATGCTAACATTTTGATTTCTGGACATGAAACAATGTAGGAATGTAACAGTAACTTGTTTAATAATATATGTAAGTATAGCATTTTCCTGAATGAGTGTCTAGATATCCTGTCTCATGAAGAAAACTCTGACCTCTGTCTTACTGTGCATTACTTGTAGAAAAGTAAATACTGACCTCTTCAGTTAATACCTGTCTCTAAAACAATAAAATGCTCCACAGAAGACTTTCATCACTTTCATCAGCCAGCTAAATTAGCAATGCAGGATCTCAGACAAACATCTGTATCAATAGTTTCAAATAAAATGCAATTTCATATTGCATAATGTATTTCTATGTTTATGAATATATTTTTAAAATTTCAGTATACTTAAAATTCTGTTTGAGATGTATGTTTAAGTGGTAAAATGTCTTTCTGCTGATTTTTTTATAAAAACAGTATTTTCTGAAAATTAGTATTTTTTTAAAGGCATATGTGCTGCAGAATTCTACTCTCCTAACTTCTGAGTTGTTTCCAAATACTGTTTCAAGCAAAAATCTATGTTTAAGGCAGAAAGTATTGTAAAATCACAGGAGGATAATGCCATCATAATCTTTATTTGTAACTGTTGAATATAAATAAGGAAGCAAACAAACAAACCTGAAATGGTTGCCATGATCTGAATTGTCAGCAAGATAAACAGCAACTGCTGTCCTTTCATTTGGAAGTAGGTTTGGATTTAGAGTAAATTATCTTAAAATTTCCCACCTACATAGAGACTTCAGCTAAAATCCTATCTGATTTTTTGCAAAGCCTATGTTAATAAATGACTGTCATCCTGAAATTCAACAGACCAGGCATATTTCCAGCTCTCTCCAAGTCTGAAAGATTAATATAACTGAATCTTTGTCTGTGATCACTAGACCTCACTAAACTTCCACACTTTCTAAGAAGTGTAATTTGATATTCTATTTTAAAGTTTTCCTTTCTGAAAAAGTTATGCACACTTTGAAATATGATATCTTCAACTATATTTGTACTACTGTAAGTTTAGTGAGACACATCTGTTTCTTCAAATTGGCAGAACAGTAAATAACCAATTTTTGTTCAGAATTACCCTGGCCGGTTTACTTCAATACAAGGTGTTATTTTAGTCTACTGACTTGTATTCTTGCGCTTTTTTGATGACATTTTTATGCTAGTTATTTTTACCTAGCCATCCACTTTTAAATTACTTCGGAAAAATACTGGTTTTATCATAAAATTCAGTTCTGTTCTTTAAATCTATGTAGTGTGTGGCTTGATTTCCTTCATCTAAATATATTAATCTTAGTGATTTTTCAAGTCTTTATTTCATAATTACTAGCAAACTTTTTGGTCCCTTTTTCCTTACATTTATAGTATCTATATTTATGTTTCTTATTAATGGGTTGGCCAGAAAGAAATTGCATTTCTTTTCTGGGTAAATGAAAGGTGATTTTTTTCATGGGAAACAAAAACCATATTAAACAATTATTATCCATTATTTTCAATTACCTTTTGCCATCTTTCAGGCAACTTCAGCAGTACGCTTCCCAATTAATGATTTAGTTCCTTGGAAGCAATGCAAAATACACAATACCTTTGAATTTGCACCAGACTGACAGCATAACCTTCCTTTGGCTAATATCTGCTTTTGAAGTGCTTTTAGCTGGTTCATCACGCTTTCTTCATGATCTTTTTCATTCATTGTTGTTGTAGATGATCTATTTCTGATCACCTGTTATCATACATTTCAAAAATAGATTGTTTCCTTCATGTATCAAGAAAGAGTCACAGATATCAGTGTGCTTGGTGAGGTTCATGTCTTCAAGCTCATATGGTACCCAAATATTGAGCTACCTAACACATCCAAGTTGTTTTAAATGGTTTTCAATGCTTGATTTTGATATGTTATGATTGTCAGCAACCTTTCACGATGGTAAATGCTGACTGGATTTGATCAATGCCTTTACTTTGTTGTTATGAACTTCGATTTGCCTTCCTGAGCATGGTGCATCAAAACAACATCAAAATCTCCACATCACAATTTAGTAAATCAGTTCTGACATTGCTGTAGTTTTAAGGCAT
>NW_010205091.1:21359-78771 GCF_000695765.1 Mesitornis unicolor | reverse complement strand
TCTCGCAGGTATCCTGTGGATGATCTGTGCAAGTGTGCCTGGCATTTCATGGAGACATTGGAAATCTCAAGTGTGGGGTTCCACAGGCCCTAAGGAATAGTCTTTGGCTGTGCTTCGGCTGCATCAGAAGCTGTGCTCACAGATTTGCAACGTGAAAAGAACCGTGAGTTTAAAGTCATCAATGGACCTATCATCAAAAACAAGTCTAATGGGTAGTAATTCTGGGGCATTTTCTGACCCCAATGGCATAAATGGTTTAGAATCTCATGTAATGAGGTCATTATGGAAGAGGTTTCAGATGAAAAAATAAAGAATTAGTAACTTTATGTACCATCACTGCCATTTGGCAGAAATGGCAAAGCAGGAGGTGAAGGAAAGCGGTCAGAAAGTTCCTGTGACACTTATTTTCTAAGCTTGTGCTTAGCTCTCCTGAATCTGTGATTCTATGGTTCTATGAAACTCTTACTATGTGTGCAAGCATAGAATACACTGATGCTGGAGCCAAAAAAACCCATTAGAAACAGGAAGCTTTACCCAGCTTCCAAAGGAAGTGAAATTCCTCCAACGTGTTTTCTTCACCTTTCATATGCTGCATGACATGTAAGTACTTCTTTTCAGTTCATTACAACCGATTGCTCAGTGGAAGGATGAATTTTCACTAAATTCAAACCATCTCGTTTTCATGAAAAGGAGAGAGGTCTTATTGATCTCGTATACTCGTAGACATCTATATAGAAGATAACCAGTCACCCTAACCTCCCTTTATAACCACAGAAAATATGGAGACAAGTAGACAGATGAGGGGATACCACCCATACAAATTACATTCCAAACGTGCAAAATCCTCTTGTGGATTAGAGGAGTTGTCCTGATGCTCAAATGTTAAAATCTTTGCCCTCTGCAATTCTGGATGTTATGTTTTCTTCCTTCACCAGTGACCTAGGAATACCAAACATTAGTTATTTTTTCATAGCTTCAACGTAAAAATTGTTCACTAGCTCAGGTGAACCGGGAAGTCAAAGAAAAACAACTTTATTCAGTTTCAAATGCATATTTTGCCTTCACTTCATGTGTTTAATGGCATTCAAACTGAGTTCAAGACAGTGAAGTCTCCCACATTTATAATTTCTCAAGGAAGGAAAAGAACCACCTGCTTCTGGTGTGCATTCATGAAAGAAATGAAAAGTTAGACTCTGTTAAACACCACATCTGAATTTGAATTGACCTAGGCGAATCTAATCTGATACAATTTATCTGAAAGAGTAAGTAAGAAGGCTGCAGCAAGAAAAACAAAGGGTATAAGAGCTTAAAGAGAACGAATCCCTGCTGCTGTAATTAAGAGAGCAATATATTATAATCATAAACATCTCTTTAAATAGTTATGTCAGGTCATTAAGAAAGCACCTGAGTTTGTTGTAACATGTCCTCAAAAAACAGATGGGTCCCTGTCAGTTTGGCAACAGCCCAGTAAAATCTACTGATAGGCAATATCGCAGCCTCCATGTTAGAAACGTTAGTTCACCTTCAGCTAGGAAGATAGTATGAGACAGATGGTAATTAATTCTGAACAGGTCAAAATGAATTACTGTGAAGAGAAAGGAAAAGCGGTCTGGACACCAGGGCTCCTGGTTTAAGTTTCTCAGTGCTACTGAATCGTAGGAAAGACTGTTGAATACATTGTTGTTGAATACATATATGCCTCTGTTTAGCCATACATAAATTCAATGTGATACAACCCAGCTTACAGCTCTATACTTTCACAGTAGCAATAAATATAGATACACTGATAGTCCAATTTATTAAAGCTGATGGTTGAAATCTTTGAAATGTAAACAGTTTTTCCTTTACTGGATACAGGGGCATCCATAGTGACAAAGGATGAGGATAAAGCTGAGATACTTAATGCCTTTTTTGCCTCAGTCTTTAATAGTAAGGTCAGCTCTTCTCTGGGTGCTCAGCTGCCCGAGCCAGAAGACAAGGAACAAGGAGCAGACCAAAGCTCCTGTGATCCGAGGACATGGTTAGTGACTTCCTCTGTCAATGAGAGATAACCAAGTCTATGGGGCTGTACAGGATCCACACAAGGGTATGGAGGAAGCTGGCACTTTCCATCACCTATCAGAAGTCCTGGCTGACTGGGGAACTTCTACTCAACTGGAGGTTGGCAACTGTGATGCCCATTTACAAGAAGGGCTGGAGGGAGGATCCAGAGGACTACAGGTACCTCGGTGCTGGGAAAGGTCATGGAGCAGATCATCTTGAGTGTCACCATGTGGCACGTGCAGGACAACCAGAAGATCAGGCCCAGTCAACATGGGTTTACGAAAGCCAGATCCTGCTTGACTAACCTGATCTCCTTCTATGACAAGGTGACCCCCTTCAGTTTTGGGGCCCTCACTACAAGAAAGATGTTGATGTGCTGAAGCAGGACAGCAGGTCAAGGTAGGTGATTCTGTCCCTCTACTTTTCTCTCGTGAGACCTCACCTGGAATGCTGTGTCCAGTTCTGGAGTCCTCAACAAAAAAAGGACATCAAGCTGCTGGAGTGGGTCCAGAGGAGGGCCACGAAGCCGATCAGGAGCTGGAACACCTTTCCTATGGAGACAGGCTGAGAAAGTTGGGGCTGTTCAACCTGGAGAAGAGAAGGCTCCGGGGAGACCTTATTGTGGCCTTCCAGTTCCTGAAGGGTCCTACAGGAAAGCTGAAGAGGGACTTTTGACAAGGGCAGGTAGCAACAGGACAAGGCGGAATGGTTTTAAACTGGAAGAGGGGAGATTTAGACTGGATATCAGGAAGAAATTCTTCACTGTGAGGTTAGTGAGACACTGGCCCAGGTTGCCCAGGGAAGCTGTGAGTGCCCCCTCCCTGGCAGTGCCCAAGGCCAGGTTGGATGGGGCTTTGGGCAACCTGGGCTGGTGGAGGTGTCCCTGCCCATGGCAGGGGTTGGACTGGATGAGCTTTAAGGTCCCTTCCAACCCAAACCATTCTGTGATTCTATGATTTCAAATAGAGCAGTAGAGAACAGCGCTATAAAGAGTGTAATCAAACTGTTATCCATAAAAGACAGCTGATGCTTTCTCTACCTTAACATGTTTTGGACAGTGTATTAAGTATACATTTTTTGACAACTATGTCAATGATGCCTATCTTTCTGAACACCTAAAACTTCCCTATCTAAAATCTGAAATTAATATACCATTTAATTATATGTCAAACTTTCTTGTTTTTTGCTTGTGGACTCGGTCGTGAAACAGAGGCGAGTAAAAAAAATATGAGCTAAACTGAAAAGTTGTTTACAAATGTCAGGTTTGAAATCTGAAATTTAACAGAATAGAACTTTGAAATTTTATAATTGCTATAAGAGACTGACAATTTATAGTTTATAAAGTTAGAAGGTTTCTCAAGAAGAAATGTGATCACTTATACCCAAAGGACAAAGGTAATATACATAAACCATCCCTGATAGTCTTAATATCTGAACTAAAAATTCACAACATTCTCAGGAAATTTATATCAGTGCTTTTCTATCCTTTCTATTTAAAAAGCAGGGATTTTGGTTTTTCTTTTTTATTTTTCTGATCCTGGTTGTTCTCAGCAATGGAGCTCGAAAAGTTTGGCAACAAAATAATACTAAAAAAAATCCTACAGATTGAAGGCCTTTATTTATTTTCAATAATTTCTAATGAAAGGCCATGCCACTGTGATTACAGTTACCTTTTTCCTGATGCCATATTGAAGCAGATTTCCTACAAGCATCTGCAAGAAATGAAGGAGGAAAAAGATTGGTTAGTATACTTGGGAAACAGGCAGATCAGAAATAAAGAAGGCTTACATTTTTAATATGGATCTGGAAAAATCAAGAACCTTTTCTTATAAGAAAATTATGTAGTTTTGGTGTAATGTACAGAAATATTTTGCATAGATATATATATATGTGTGTTTATATATTTTTGTAGGGAGTGGCATTTTCTTCTCAGATCAAGATTCATTCTGTTCAATCAAAGCTCCTCGCTTCTTTCTTCCATCCTTACTAATCTTTCATAATAAAAGATTTTAATGAAGCAAGTTTGACAGCTTCAGCTACAAGTTCCATCATAATTATTTTTATAAATTTAACTTGAATGTGAATCTTATCATTGTATAACTGACAGAACATTGGTACAACTGTTAGAGATAGGCACATACTTTTGCTCAAACACTGACCAAGCCTCATCCTCTGTAAAGCTGTAAGCAACTCCTAAAGTTTAACTGCAAAACTGTCACAGGGGCTGGACACCTTTGCTCTTTCAATACTGGGGCTTATGCACAAACTTGACACTGATTCTGTCATCAGCTGATGTGGCAAGAGCCACTACCCCAACTTGTAACTCCTCTGATCTTTCTTAATCCTGACCTCAAAACATTCTGGGGGTGTTGGTGGCAGCAATGCCCATGAGCCAGCAATGTGCCCTTGAGCCAAGAAGGCCAACGCCATCCTGGGCTGGATGAGAAGGGGTGGTTGTAGGGCAGAGAGGTTCTCCTGCCCCTCTGCTCTGCCCTGCTCACACCACAGCTGCAATCTTGGGTCCAGTTCTGGGCCCTCAGCTCCAGAAGGACAGGAACTGCTTGAAAGAGTCCAGCAGGGCCACAAAGATGCTGGAGGGAGTGGAGCATCTCCTGCTGAGGAGCGGCTGAGGGAGCTGGGGCTCTTGAGCTTGGAGCAGAGGAGACTGAGGGGTGCCCTCATTCCTGGGGATCCATTGGGAAAGGGCAGTGTCAGGAGGAAGGAGCCAGGCTCTGCTCTGGGATGGCCAATGGCAGGACAAGGGGCAATGGTCCCAAGCTGGAGCACAGGAGGTTCAAGCTGAAGAGAAGGAAAAGCTTTGTGAGTGTGAGGGTTATGGAGCATGGCCCAGGCTGCCCAGAGAGGTTGTGGAGTCTCCTTGTCTGCAGACACCCAAAGCCCTGGCCGTGTTCCTGTGTGACTGCTCTGGCGATCCTGCTCTGGCAGGGGTTGCACTGGGGGAGCTTTCCAGGTCCCTTCCAAGTCCTCATATTCTGTGATTCTATTGTGATTCCATCATTCTGTTCTTTGCACTCTTTAGATCAGAAAAGAGTAATCTCAGCAAATTGCCTGCTGGCTTTACAGTACCAACAACTATCCACAAGAGATGAACAGGGCCATCCAATTACTACACTCAATAATTTGCACTATGACCTGAACTGTGAAAAGGGACATTCACAAGTTTTTGCTTAATTTGGGAATTTTATCTTATCTAAATCTATCCAGCTGTGTTGTCTCTGTGGGAGAGGAAAAAGTGTATTCTCAGCATGAGTTATTCGCAATGTCAAATTTTACTGAAGACAAGGCAAAATATAATTCTTACATGATTCATATGCTCACTTAACGACTACAGGGAAGTTTTCAGTTTTCCTTGACCTGCTCGTATGTTTGCAGTGAAAGCTATAAACTGCTTTGTCTGCACTGGGATTTTATTTCAAGATAACTAACTCAAGAATATACATTTTTATAAGTGATGGCAAGGCATTTGATTGCATGAAGTACCTGGAAGTAAGCGATGCAAATGGTTCCAACAAGAAGGTAATTTTCAGAGGGTGGTCTTTGGCACACCAATAGTCCATAAAGCCATGGTAAGAGTTCTGCAGACAGATCATGGAGTTATATTGAATAGCAAAACATACAACATTTTCCGTTACAGCTACACTAAAGTATGAGTTGAAACTTAGATTTGACACTCATGCATGAAATAATAAGATAAAAGAAGCGTTCATCTGGCATTGTAATTTCTAATAGAAGTCTTAATGGTGAACACATGCATTTGATGGATAAGCGATATAAAAATAACTTCTCCCCATTTTATTGTTCTATTAGTTACTATGGGATTAGGCTTATTATATGTAAAAGTTATTACTGCTACTTATTTAGACAAATAAAAGTCTAATTTGAAACTACTAAGAAAAAAAGGAAAGCGAGTTAAAGAAAAATTTAACAGTGTAGACAAAAAGGTAATTTAAAAGTTTAATTCCTTAGGACACAGTCACACGGGCTATATGACCAAATGCATGATTGCTAACAGCAGGCATGTAGACTACCTTTGATGCAAACTTTTGGAGTTACCCAGACTACGAAACTGCAAACCTCAGCAAAGCTGTGCATTTAGGGCACAGAAAAGAGCCCTTCTTCCCCTGGGACATCAACCCCTGGCCCTATAGCAAGAAAGACGAGAGCTTGACAAGTTCATCTGTGACAACTGTGAGACAACAGTGATCATACTTGGCAGTTTCAAGTGGGAACATTTGAGTTATTTCAACTGTTAGCAGTATTTCAAGTAAATTACAACAGTCTGCTTTGGATAAACAAAGCAAATTGCTTACAATAGCAGGAAGAGTAGGAACATGTCTCTTTTTCTTCCCCAATCCTACACTGTCCATAAAACCACTGTATTCATTTCCTATTGCTTCACAAAGTGAGATAATAATTAAGAAAAACCACAAAACCAAGAAAAATTAATCAGTATTCTATAAGTGTCCTTTTTAGACAAATATTTGAACCTTCCCCTCCTCTTTCCATGTTACCAAGGAATACTACATAATATTAGCTGTTGACTGATCATTGGGCCTTAAAAGTGGCACCAGTCAACTTATACTTGCTCCTTTGAGGCTTGATCAGAGCAAAATTATGCTATTTATGATCGCTGTGAAGTGAATTTTCAATTGCTAAGTATGTACAGCAACATAAAAGTTGGTGCTAGATATATTAAGAGATTACAGAGTCATCTGAAATTACACTATAGGCTTAGTTTCTCATTTACCTTCCATGTATACTTGAGTGATTGTATTTAACAAGCTCTCTATATATATCTAAATAATAATCATGCTTAGACTTACACACGTAAACAATTTCTGTTAAATTACTCAATACCAATTATTATAGGATCTTCTAAGGTAGACATAGAGACAATAAAAAGGGAAGATGTAGGCTAAACTGCCTATGGACTAAACTGTAGCTCAGCTGAGTGAATCTTGCTTTTATGTTTATAACTATTTCAATCATCATACAAGGTTTTAGGAAGGTGTTTTCTTGAAGCTGAATGGCTTACAGTAGCGTTACTTCTTTAACTTTCACATACAAGATCAAAAATCATCTAGGAATTTCGCCCCCCAAAATTTCCTGTGTTGAAATTTAGGAGTGACGTTGATAATGTTAGTTAACAAGTGGTAAAAGGTCACTCCTCCATAATTTTGTGACAATATAGTCATGGGAATTTTATTATCTATCTGAAGTTCATAAAAGGGTTCAGAATAATGTAGAGGCTTTTCGCATGGGATGCATAATGGCATATTAAATACATGTCATAGAGGCTCCTCTTTATTAACTCATTATGACAACCATGGGACAGGCTGGCCTTGGCTTTCCCATAAAGAATTGTATTCCTCATCTGATCTGTCTTTTATATTTAGCATTTTTCAGATGTTCCTCACATTTATTTATTTATTTCAAAGCATCAAATCTATGCTGCTTTATCTCCATTTCATACCATATTCTTCTATAAAATTAGTGTAACACTAAATACACACAACTCACAGCAGGTGTGGAGAGACCAGTACATCATCACAGGTTTCCCATGTAAGCACTGTCATTGTCTGGGACTAAGATGAGCTGGAATGTGGTGCTTCCTAGAGTCCCTGGTACATTTTCAGAAGAGAAATACGACAGTGTCAGTATATGGGAGTGTTCATACTCAAAACCTATGGAGGATTCAGGAGAGACAAGCTTTCATTGCTCTTGGAGTTCAGAACAGTGTGTGCTACGTTCTGCCGCAGCTTAGCATGACCCAGCATGTTTCTTTGCATGCTGACTGTCAGCAGTATTTTTAGCAAACTTCCTTTTCAGAGGTTTCTTTGAAGAAACTACTGTGGAGAATACTACAGTTTCTCTTATTTCTGTAAGCTCTCTGTCTTCCTGCTCTTTCTTGAATCCATGTTCCTTCCTTTCTTGCTTAACTCTTCTTGAAATAGCTTCCACAAAGGATGTGTCAAGGCCTGTTCATTAAGAGCCATCAAGTGTTAGAAGTCTAGCAAGGAATATCTGAGACTTGTAGTATAACAGTGAGGCAGAGCAGGCCTCTTGGGTCAGCAGAAGAGCACAGTTCTGCTGATGAAGACAGTGAGGAAATCCATATTATAAAACTGATCAAAGAACTCACGATATAAGCAAGACTGATCATATCCAACTAAAGCAACAGGGAACAAGTACAGTTACCTGGTTTTTCTGCTTTTGTTTTCTTTCTGGATTGTACTTTTGCACTGCTGAACACCTGCGACTGATGTCGACACCTCTGCTCTTAAAACTTACTTTTGCAAATGTGCTTCTGGGTAGATCTTTTAGGTAAGAATGTTTTTCTACCATTATACTTCAGACACTGAACAGAAGTTGTTTAGGCATTCGTGCATCATCAATTTGAAAAACACATCTGAATGGGGTAAAGTTGGGGTATTTTGGGTAGTGATTTTGAATCTGTCTTCACAATGCAGTATTAGCTAGCCTGATAATCTACTGCTAAACTATCCATGCTCTTAAACAGGCATTATTCAGAGCTCTGGATTTATGTTCCCCACTTAAATTGGCTACAGTCAAGTTCAGTTAACAGGTTAAGTAATGAAAACAGTCAAATGCACAAAATGTTGCTTGCACAGCAGTGATGGAAGGTTAAAATCAGTCAAATCACCTCAGCATTTCTCAGATGTAATGGTTCCTCCAAAGCTGCAGAGATTCTACGAGGGTTCCCTTCCTGAGAAGAGAAGCCAACAGAGCTTTCAGGTAATAACAGAGGAAGCCATCAACGTTCAATGCATTGCATTATTTTACACCACAAAAAGATGCCATGCTTTGGGATCCGTTTTTCAGCTGAACTTTGCAATCTGAAAGCACGACAGAGCCACAGGATTAACCCCCCTCCCTCAACCAACAATCAACGATATGAATTTTCCAAGCTAAAGAGTGCATATTAAGCAAATGTGGACTCAATTATATCAGAACAATTTCCTTATGATGGAGTCTATTAGTTTGTGGAATAGTTTCTCAGGAGATACTGTGGAATCCTAATAGCTGGAGATAGTTTAAGCTGTGGGGAAGGAAACGTTTGTTGGTCTGAATAAGGTCTGAAAATGAGTTTTAACGTTGGTTTTGGACTTGAATTTATATGTGGTAAGGAGGGGGAGATTCTATGTCCTACTGCTGTGATAAATTGACTTGTAAGCTTCAAAATTCATTGGGCAAAAAGTGAGTAAACTGAGTAAACAGCAGTAAAGGCAGATGTTAATATTTTATAGTGCATGTTTGTTTAGCATAAATATTTCATAGTGGATAGCTACAGACAGACACAAAAATGAAAGTTTATTTTAGGTCAGTCACTGAGGGTGCAAAGTCTCCTGAAGTAGAACAATAATAATAATAATGATCTTTAAAGGATAATTCTACTTCATTTAACAAAACATTCAGTGTCCTTCTCTTTCTCCGCCTCGCCTTTTCCCCCTCCTTTATATCCCCTGGAGATTTAATGCCTTACATAGTGGCCTGGCAAGCATATGTTCTTGGTTAGGGACCATTGTTTATGAAATTGTTACAGGTCTCAGATTTCTATGTGGCAAGCAGAACACCCAGGCCCCTGGCTGGTAGCAATTGGAGCCATTCAGAGGTATGTAAACATTAGAGTGAGGAATTTATGAGTCTACAGTTCAGCCGCGTGGAACATTTCTCAACTTGGGGTTTTTTTCTTTTTCTCTTTTGCGTGTGTGAATAGATTGCTTGACTTCAAACACAGCTGAGCCGTACCTGGGTGTAGGTAGAAAGGAACAACATCTGGAAAGAATAACTTCTTAGACATTAGCCTAAAGCCTGTACTAAGGGCTGAAAGAATATTCAATTTAAAATGGAGAAAGCTGTTCTAAATGAATCACCCAGATGAGCTCGGCCTCAGCAAATAACTAGGATGAAAGGTGGACGGAGACATAATTAGGAAACTGCAGTAGAGCATTCCAGTTACTGACTGAATATGTGAAAAGGAGAGAAAATGAAGATTGCTGATCAGGGAAAAATTAAGGCTGGCAATTGGAATTATGTTAACAATTAAAAAATTACATGCAGAGGAAATGTCCTGCCTTTGCTATGCAGTGCATCCTCCAGTACAGCAGAAGAACGTGGGGAATTTTCCCATGACAATAAGGTCATTTTTATTCATTTCTGAAAAATGTTTTACTTTGGATGGTAGGGGAAATATGTATGTGATCAAAGTTCCTTTCAATCTCTCCTATCAATTCTCCCTCCCAGAAAGTACTGTATATTTTAAGCTTATCTAACTGGCTTAATGAGATAGAAAATAGGACTAGCTTTTGTGGGCATGATGAGTATGAGCTAGTGGATAGATGTCTTGTTATCATCACTGGGAAAAGAATTAATTATTCTCAAAGCTGCACGCATATAAACCAATGGTGACTGCAGAGAATGATGCAGCCAGCTTCATCCTTCCATTCCTCCGTGGTGATAAGAAGATACAAATTACAAAAAGGATCAGTCACTGATTTCAGTGGCTTTAGTCTCAGTATTTAAAGTACACAGAAGTACTTTGGGTCCTACGTGCTAGGAACCTTAGAATTTAGTTATAACATTTAGGCATAGCTCTGGGTTAATAAAGGTATTCCTCGCATCTAAAGGAAGATCTCAGCAGAGCTCTCATCTGGAAAGCTTGTATATGCTATTTTACTGAGTGAGCTTATTGCTGTCATCCTTTACCTTTTATACTTTCCTGTAGACCCAAGCCTTTCCTGTTCTTCAACTTGTTTCCTGAAATGTATACTGAAAAATTGAGAGAAAAAAGCATTGTCTGTACTTCCCATGTACTCCTCAAAGCCCTTGAATAATAGATCCTATGTATTGTCCTATGTTGCATGTGCAATGTGATTGAAAAAAGTAAAAATATGGGGTTATTTATTTTCTTAATATCCCAATACAGAGCAATGGCTTATAAGGATATTGAAACTTTATTTGTTCTCAGAGCAACATTTTAGGATAGTCTAAAACTAGTCCCAAACAATTTACAAGTGCTTATTAGACAATATATGATTTACAGTTCAAACAAACAGTATGTTGCTTATGAGGTTTTATTCTGGCCATATTTCAAACCAAGCCTGAATAGAAAAAAGCAAAGGAAAAAACCACATACTCCCAGAGATTTGCAATTCTGAAACACAAATGATAAGCATCCACTTCCATGTGTGACGGCAGTTGACAATATCCATGAAATATCTGTTTTCTAGTAGCAGGTCAGCTGGAAATTTTCATTGAGACAGTAAAGATGCAGCTGATGCTGAATTGGCAGAAATGACTAAAGGTCCCTGCTCACTCCTAACGCAGGTTTTTGTGGAATTTTGTTGAGGTGTCTGTATTTGCTGCTATGACATTTTCTCAGCAGAAAAACTTGGAAAGTGTCACCCTCCATTAATTCAGTCTGCTATAGTTTTTTTTAGGAATATGGTGAAAGGTCTGTCTATGTGTTTCTATGCCATATAAGACTGCAGCATGGTAATCTGCTCCAGGCTAAAATTTGCCATGAGATTTAAGATGCAGTCTTCATTTTCTTCAAGTTTTGAAAAGTCCTTCATTTCTGTTGACACTTTTTCCTTCACCTTTCTTTCCCCTAAAATTCAACCAATAAACCAACCAACCAACAAAACAAATCCCTAACTCAGAAGTTAAAAAGTAAATTACTCCAGATGATGGTGGGGGGCAGTTCCACCCAAAACAAACCCACCCTTTTTTTTTTGTTCAGTTTATTTTTCTATTGTTTTTTGTCTTTGGGAAATTGTAGTGGCACATGGGCTACATGAATTAAATTCTGTTTATATGTTAACTTCCATAGTAACCATAACTTTAACAAGAGAGGAGTATATGCAAGGGAACCTGAGCAAAAGACCAACCTTATCTCAATCCATAGCATCAGTGTAGGTAGAAATCAGGCAATGCTTCCCAACCTGTGGCTGGAGACTCCTTTGAAATGTATTTTAGCACCTGAATGTGGCAAAGAATCTTATAGTTCGATATTAATTAATCCTCTGTTCTCTAGTCCATACTCAACAACTGTTAACACGCTCTTACATCTTCTGCTCCTGAACAATTAATTAAAACATTCAAAGTTTCACTGACTGCTTATTCTTTTGAAATTCCATTAGGAGTTTATTTTGACATAACCTCCTATTTATTTATCTGTGTACTGACTGAGAAGTGTATAAACAGAACGCACAGGAAAAGTCAGTACTTTGAAGAAGCTGTTCAGTCTCCTGGACTCTACATGTAAGAAAATATTCCTGGTTCAGAACCATATCACTCAAGCACAACAGAATTTTACTACAGATGCAAGACGGCACAGTACGAGTAGACCCAGTAGCAATTCAACATGGAAAGAGTTTCATTCTACTCGGTTTCTTATATGGCCTGCCTTGCTGTGGTATATAGAAATACTCCATAAATGTATTAAAGAACATGAATAATGATGTTTGCAAAACGGGGATGTAACAGGGAGATGCTACTTATAATCCTGAAAATGAGCTCTGTAAAAACTTACCACGCAATTTAAAAACAAATGTAGCGATCCATTTATTTGTGTTTGCTTGTTTATTTTGGGCTGGAGAAGGAGGAATTTCTATGTCATTCACAGGATGATGAAAGGAGGATAATCCAGTAGGCCAAAAGGATGGCTATGATTTACAAGTTCCTATTAATTCAAATAGCAATAATTTTGATATGAAAACAATTAATTCCTTCACTTTATAGAAGACTTTTCTGTTGTTCAGGAAAACCTTATCCCCAGTCAAGTAACCTTAGCTTTAGCTGAGTTGATGTGTTGGGTTCTAGGTTCTTCTGTTACATGAGTAACTGAGGAAACAACATATTGATATGCTATTTAATGTTTATGTTTCTTATTCTCTCTAAACTAAGCTTAACAGTACATCACACTCAAATAATCTATGTGCCATTGCATATCCCTGAAAAGAGTGGATGATATTTATCTGTATTAAATAATGAGAAATTATGACATTGTACAAATTTCTAAACAGAAATCAGAACTGAAATAGCATTTCTTCATAGCTACAGACTGATGTGCACTTATGTGTATCTTCATACTCCCCCAAAGTATAATTATCACAAGTTTATTACCTGTCTTTATGAATACCTAAGAAAACAAGGTACTATCAACTTCCTTTTTCTCAAGAAGTTTAACCTAATGGATCAGAAAAGTACCTGACCTAGACTGCTATTTATTGGGCATATCCTTTCTCTCTGAGACTGCTTCTGAACCAAAAGAATTTATTTTTTCACTTGCCCCTCATGCAGTCACAACTTTCATTTACTTTTGTTAAAGTTTTGCTTGACCTGATTCCCTGACACTTATGCGATGCAGAGGAATAGATTGCACAGGAGGTGTTAGTAATGGCCTTTAAAACTGTCAATGGTCCAAAAGACAGTGATGTTGTCCCAGGTTTTGTACAGGAGTCATTTTATTTAGAACATCCTGTGTGTCTGTGAGTGTGTTAATTCTCTCTTTCCAGTACACACGTGGGAGAAACTCCTCAATATGGTCTGTATTTTCCTCCTTTCTGCTGTGGTGTACGCGTCTGTGTTGCCACTTTGTGTTTCTGCTCGTGCTAGAAAACAAAGCGATGTTGTTCAAAATGCCTCACCACAGCAGCATCCTCTGTGCTGGACTGCACAATTAGTCTCTTAGCTTTAAGTTGGAACCTTTTCTTGTGCAACCTCGTAATACTGACCATGCACTCAGCTTACAATTCAGTGGTAAGTAATTTTCAAAGCTATTCAGTGATTACAGTCCTTGCCCTCCACTATAAAGTCAAATGGAAGGACAAGCATATTCCTATGACAAACCATGGCATAGAAAACACAATATAGCTCCAGAAAGACATCGTTAACAAACTGTTATTCATTTCTTCTGAAAAGAAAGCAATGACTTTGTAAGTTACTGAATGACCTATTGAAGGTCTAATATATCCTGTTAAGTCTTCAAAAGGAATGAATATTCTGTATGCTAGTGTGCGATCCAGGTACTTGCTCCTTATGATGAACATTTGGACCCTTGGGAAATTTATGCTTTTGACAGTCAAAATACAGCTCAATAAGAGTCCTTGTCTAACAAAATGTATTTGTTTTTAATGAACTCTTTCTTCAAAACACAACTTCAACCCCCAAATTTCCACTCAAATCTGAACAAAAATCCATCCCTCAACAAAAAAATGAGAAGCAAGTTTAAATTCTTATCCTCTTCCCTAATTATCTCAATTTATTTTTCTAATACTTAGCCTGAAAGAAGTAAAATTCATTGTTTTTTTCCATCCAGAATCTGATATGATGGCAAAAAAAATAATCTAAGTCGTAGAAGAGATATAGTATTTTATTTGCAGTGTTTAGTGTAACCTAAATGGAAAAGACGAATCCTGAAGAATGCCTGAAAGTAGTTACTGAAATCTCTACTGTTCTGTAATAAAGCCACACTGCTCCTGGTACAGAAGAGACGTTGCATGATCTTTTCTCATGTCTAATACACATGGTTCTGTGATGTTAGGCTGCATATGGTTCTTGGACATCAGTACACATGTACACCTTGCCACCCAGTTTTCCAGGACTACCTGGAGAGTGGAAGACAAAGAAGCTGGAAAATATGGGTGAAATCTCATCCTTAACTTTAGCCATCTCGTGTCCTAAACCTCAGAATCTTTTAAATTTAAATGTTTTGATTTGTATGTCAAATGACAGATAGCCAGCGATGCACATCTGAATGTGACTCTAATTTTATCATGGCATTCTAGTGACAATGCCAAACCCTGCAA
Source organism: Mesitornis unicolor (assembly GCF_000695765.1). Taxonomy (NCBI): domain Eukaryota; kingdom Metazoa; phylum Chordata; class Aves; order Mesitornithiformes; family Mesitornithidae; genus Mesitornis; species Mesitornis unicolor. Next base: position 63,874 of record NW_010205091.1, on the reverse strand, counting down.
GGCTTTACTTTTGAAGCTGATGGTGTTAGGAGACCCTTGAGATAAGATTACTGCTTTCCAGTGTAAACTTCAGGTTTAAGTACATGTGTTATCATAACAGATGAGGGAAACATTTCAAAGGGGAGGGGGAAAGAACTCATCTCTCTGGTTCCTTTTGCTTTCCGCCACACAGCTTCTCAAAGAGAGCACTCTATAATCAGACTCTACGGGAAACAGAATTGCATTGCAAAGAGAATATATTCGGATGTGAATTCTGTGACACAAAACAAACGCATTTCAGCGCTTTTAGCGTACGATTATCACAGAATCAAAAATTGTGAAACTTCGTTTTTAAATTGCGTTAATTGTTCGTTAAATGAAATTGCGTATGTAAAGTCAAGGTCTTGCCAAATATTGCAGAAGACACTGAAAACCTCAATATCTCGTCCCGGTTACCTTCAGTAATCATGACATCATTATGTATTCAAAGTGTGGTGCAACTGCAGAATGAAGCCAAAGGCTGAAGGTTTTGACACACCCACCATTTCCTGGGAAATGCCACGCTTCATAGCATTTTGAACTAAGCAGAAACAGCAATCCATGCTGACAAGGACTTTTAAAAGTTTCTAAAGCATTCTATAACTTTATAAACTGATTTACAAATTACACAGCTGGGAAAATTCAAAATGTCTAGGTAACAAGTAATTAAAAATCAAGGAACTGTAGAAATCATTTTTGTGTAGATGCTTTTCAGCCTCTGTATAAACAGCCATGTCTGGCATCATAAGCAAATGCCAGCTAAGTGCTATGCATTTGGTTTTCAGCTGCCATGCCAGAGAAGACTTTCAATGACAACAAAGCAGAGTTTTCACTACAAAATCTTCATTGATTTAGAATTAAGTAAAATTTTAAAACTAAATGATCCAGTAGCCTTGCAAAATCATTTAGTTCAATTTCAAAAGCAGGAACTTGAGCTACAAAACGTGCACTAACCACAGGCATTTTTCATCACATGTAGAAATTTGTCTCACTGCACAGATGCATCTGATTAATTCTGCTGATTTACCTATTTCCTAGCTTTGGACAGTTGGAAATTCATGTAGTAGTAGTAAAGAAACAATCTTCATTTCATAGCACAGCAACTAGAACATGGTATTTTTGACAAAATAGAACGTGTGGTTTCCATTAAGATCAAAATAATCTGATTTTTGACTGGCTACTACTCAGTCATAATTTTGTTTTATACTAGGAAAATAAACCAAAAAGCCAACAAGATCTGGTACATGCATATAAATGAGCTGCACATTATAACAGATAATGAGACTGAGATGTCTTTTTAGTTTTATCTACTTTTATCTTTTCGTACAAGAACCTTAGCAAATGCCTGTGAAGGGCTGTGGCAAAGTTCAGGTGTGCAAGTGGCCTTGTAAATTACCTGGACTGGTTTTGGGCAAATGGCTCAAGCAAATGTTGCCAACTGTCATGTTTAAACCCTGTCCTCTTCAGCTTATACTTTAGAGTTTTCTTAGTACTCTAACCTCTTCACTGCGGGCTAGGAAATCATTCTCATCATTGTGATATCGTTCTCCTTTGGACAAAAGAGAATCGAGCAAGTGCATATCACAGAATCACAGAATCACAGAATCGCTTGGTTGGAAAAGACCTCCGAGATCATCACGTCCAACCGCTCCTGTCTACCCCCTAAACCATATCCCTAAGTATCAATTAGCCAAAGGAATGGAAAACTGCTTCTGGCAAATGCAGGAAGCCTGTATAGCCCATGTATAAAACTTACAGCTGAGCGCTGGAACTAGCTATATTTCAAATCATTTAGTTGCTAAAATAAACCTTGAATGTTACAAAATGTAGAGAATTTGGTGTATCACACTAATTTTATAGTATTTCTAAAAGAATTGAGGATTATTTTATTATTGAAAAGATCAAAGACCACATAATTCAAACACAAACAATTGGTATTTTTTAACTCTTTATCTAGGATGATAGGGAAGGAAGCAACAACATACCTGTAAAAGAAATCTCTGCCAGAGCTCATCATGGCTGCAGTGACTTTATCTGCTCTGACATCATTCAGCCTCACCTCCATCCCTGGAAACATAATGGAACAGCTTGTTCTTGGCACCTTCTCAAAGTATGTCAAGGAAACGAGGGTTATCAGGAGTAGTCAACACGGATTCACCTAGAGGAAGTCATGCTTGCCCAATATAATAGCCTTTAACGGTGGCATAAGTGGGTGGATTGATGAGGGGAGAGCAGTGGATGTGGTCTACCTTGACTTCAGCAAGGCTGTCAACACTGTCTCCCATGCCATCCTCACAGCCAAACTTAAGAACAGTGGACTGGATGACTGGACAGTGAGGTGGATTGGAAACTGGCTGAAGGGCTGAACCCAGAGGGTTGTGGTCAGTCAGTCAGAGTCTAACCCTGTTCAATATATTAATCAGTGACACGGATGATGGGACAGAGTGTACCCTCAGCAAATTTGCTCATGATACAAAGCTGGGAGGAGTGGCTGACACACCAGAAGGCTGTGCTGCCATTCAGCAAGACCTGGTTGGGTGGGGGGAAACTTGATGAAATTCAACGAGGGCAAGTGTAGAGCACTGCATCTGGGGAAGAACAACCCCATGTATCAGTACAGGATGGGGCTGACCTGCTGGAGAGCAGCTCAGGGGAAATGGACCTGGGGGTCCTGGTGGCCAGCAGGATGACCATGAGCCAGCAGTGTGCCCTTGTGGCCAAGGCAGCCAATGGCATCCTGGGGTGCATTAAGAAGAGTATGGCCAGTCTGTTGAGGGAGGTTATCGTTCCCCTCTACTCCGCCCTGGTCAGACCACATCTGGAATACTGTGTCTAATTCTGGGCTCCCTGGTTCAAGAAGGACAAGGAGCTACTGGAGACAGTCCAGTATAGAGCCACTCAGATGATGAGGGGACCCATATGAGGAAAGGCTGAGAGAGTTGGGTCTGTTCAGACTGAAGAAGACACTGAGGGGGGATCTCATTAATTCTTATAAATATATAAAAGGGTGGGTGTCACGTTTCTTCATCCTAGACATTGGTCAGGAGGTGATCAGACTGGTCACAGTTTTTGATTAAGCAGCAATATGCAGCGTGCTACAACATTAACAACTTAGTATCTCAGTATGAAGATGTTGGTATTGTGAACAACAAAGGACTAGGTCATTTTGTATTGGGTTTATTTTCCCCCTGTGCAAAAAAAAAGGAAAGTAAAGTGAGATGAAATGGAAGTTACACTTTGTTATGTATTAGGGTGATTTACATACAAGACCAGCAGGGAACCCAACACACCTACTGTGGATATGAATACAAGAGAATTTCTTGTTTACGTCAAGAATGTGGCACTCCAAATGAAGGCTTGTAACAAAATCATGGTAGAACTCAAGGTTTAATGATTGCAGCAACCGTACACCCAGGCCTCATCAAATCTACTTTCTCCTATAAATTTAGTCCAGATGAAATGGAATGATTTTGGAATTTTCTGTGATTCCTGGTCTACCATCATCCTAATTAAAGCAACTTTTCTACGTGTCTTGCTGGGCTTCTGAAAGCTTGGACAAGCGTGTAATATTTCCTCAGTAAATGTACATTAAACCCATGTTTCCTGACAGTGTCAATCTAGCTTGCATACACAAGGCAAAACATAGCCATGTAGTATTTTCTGAGAAATCCCAAACAGAAAAATGGAAATCCTATCAGTAGTCAGGGAGCCTCAAATTGTTTAGAGGTTTGATTTGGAACAGCATTTGAGTCTGGAAGCTATTTTAGAAGGCTGGAATTATAACAGTAGCACATGGAAAACTGTACTCAGTCGTTCAGTTTCCTTTTGTCGATGCAAGATTGCTGCCTAGGGCTATTTTTTTGGGAGGAGGGGTGGGGACGGGTTTAGCCACACTAGTTTGAATTTCTTAGTGCTGAAAAACCACTTGAGTTCCAGATCAGGCTTTTCTTTTTATAGCATTTCCATACCACTTCACATCTAGGCTTTCTGAGTTCTATTTGTTGTTGCAAGTGAAAAGTGCAGATATAGCAATGAGCTACGGAAGAGATAAAGACAGAAGCCAGTATTTCACAAAAATACAGGAAGTGATCAGTTTGAGATTTTTCTGAGTTGACTAGAAGGCCAACACCTTCCATACCTTATACATTCTCAAAATAAGTAATCAATAAACTTGTTATGAGTAATTTCAAAGGTCATCTGTGAAAGAGATGAACCATGTTGAATTTGCTTTTGTGTCTTTAAGATTCACTCATATAAATTCATAACCTTTTGTCTTTGTGTCTCCTCTGATGAGGCACTTTGATATTAATTCCACCTGGTTAATCATGGTGAAAGAAAATGATTTAGAAAGCATATCTCTATTTTGTATTCCATTGTGCTTGGTTACCAGTATGGTATGGGCAATAGAAAAACAAAACAAAGCAAAGCAACTTAGTTAATTGTATTCAATTTTGCAACTTGGGCTCGCATTTCAAATCAGACTGAGATAAAGTGATGTGCTAAAGATGGATTCTGTCCTAAGGAAGTTACAATTATTTCATTGCAGATGGATCTTGACACTGTAAACAACTGTATTCATTAATCACTGGAAAATCATGTAATGAGGCTTGAAGGCATGAGATCAGGTTAGCTTGCATAGGTTTTTGATGATCTTCCACAGACTTTGCGCTTGTTATAACCTTGAGAAGAACACTGGGGAGCTTCAGATGAGAACATGCAAATAGTCAGAAGTAGAACAGAAAAAGAACGAAAACAGTTGAGGTTAGAAGTGGACAAAGCAAAAAGATTATAATCTTAAGGAAAGTGCATGTGTCTAGAGACATTGAACTTTCATAGTGACCTTCAGTACAGTAAGCATCAGTCAGAGAAACACATGAGAAGCTCATGTTATACCTACAATGGCAGACTTAACTCGATTATTATAAACCCAGGAGTTTTAAGACTCTCTGAAATGAGAACACTAGTTATATATCTTTCCAACAGACAATTCTTTTTCTTTTTCTCTTTTTTTCAGACAACATTCCTTTGAAGCCCATATTTACAGTCTTTGTTTAGCAGTGCTCTCAATTCCCTAACTATGCAATGTGCAAAACTTCCCTTTGAAAATGTCAAAAAATATTCATTCCAATTCCTGCCTTTTACAGTCATCAGTACATTTTTCCAGCCCTTAAGGTACATAGTTTTACTGAACAAGTTTACTTCAAACCATTCACTGTTGCAAAACTCACTTTTAAATGTAATATTAAGTAGCAGGTTAAAAAAACAACAGATGAAAGCCATAAAGAGTTCTCATTTGTTCTGTGGAAAGATAAAACACAGTTGACTTCTCCATATTGCATGGGCGAAGGTAAGAAGGGGAGGAAAAAAGAATATTTTTAAACTTGAGAATTATTTTATTTGATTGACATGTACGAGTAGGAATTGTATTAATTTCTGTGTTCTGTCACATCTCTAGCAAAAATAATATGTTCCTTTATATATACATTAGGAAGCTGAAGACATCACTTGTCTAAGGAAGTTGGAAGAAACTGCCCCAGCTATTTTATTGCTGTTGTTGTTGTTTTTATTATTATTATTTGTAAGTAGAAAGATAATTCATCATTATACCGTCCCTGTATGAGAGTACACATAGCACTTACTCTTGAGACAGTCAATATAAATATTACAGGTGTTTATCAGCCCCCTCCAATCTGGGCCAATGCAGTTCCATTTTTGAGTTACAATCAGTTGCAAATTTGCAATTAGTTTCTTCTCGTTCAAGACAGAAAAATTTATTTCTGATACTATGAATGTTGTCCTTTGTAGGGCCATACACTTTGCTAACTATTTTGTATGTCTAGATTAAACCTTGATCCTTTTTGTACTTGATTCTATTGAGCCATCTTTGTCCAGCTTACCACTGGGGAACTACTAGGTTCCTAAGAATTAGAATAGAATATATTTTAATACTAGGTGGCTCCTTAAAATTATTGGTATGTTCTTTTTAATGACACAGTCAAGAGAGCTTTGCCCACAATCAGTTGAGTCTTGTTTAGTAAAGCAATCATCACTGCCTTCCTCAAAAATATTCAAGTAGATGGCTCTGTTTAGATCGAATCCCTGCGACACAAAAGCAAAATTTTATGAGTGAATATTTGTAATTTGCAATGTGAATGTAAAGACTGAATATTTGTAATCTGTAATAAGAAGTAGTGAGTTCTGCATACTTGGACACACCATCAGGTGCAATCAGATATGTTCATCACTTCTATCCAATTTGCATGTGTCTGAGATTTACGGTAATGGAGACCAAGCTTTCAAATTTCTTAATATGAAGATGATGGTATTTTATTTGTATTACAAAGGCTTCTTCTGGCCTGAGGAAATTATTTCACATCATGAACAAAACCGAACTTAAATTCTTCTGAAGATCGAACAGTTCAGTAAAGGTTTCTCTTCCTTTCAAGACAACATCACAGTGGAATGTATAGCAGATTAAAAACCAATACAGTCCTATCTGAAGAAGAGATATTTAAACCCTCTGGTTTGCTGGTTGGGTTTGAGAATGCCAAGCAGAGTAAGCTTAGCAGGTTACATGGTGTACTTCTGTGCTGGTGACTATGAGTGATGGCTCAGATAAGAACTTTGATCACTGATACTAACCTTTTACTTTTGTAGGCAGTCTTGGACTGGCTGTCCCTGTGAGGAAAACTGCCACATTAACTACATCCTCTTGGATATTTTTGAACTTTACTGACTTTTTTTTGACCAGCTAAATCAGTGTGGACACATCAAAAGTCAGTGTGGTTTTTCTGTAGCATTATAAATGCAGACTTTGCTTAGTGTAATACTCCTTACACTATGATGTTGGACCCTGGACTGTGAAGGATTCACAACAGTGCTGACAGTAGCACTCAAAAGGACTTAGTGAGATCCATCAGCCCAACTGAAACAGGAGCTGCAAAAATATACGTACAGTGACCCACTGATGCAACTCCTCTTTTAGCTTCTTAGTGTTTTCAATCTGCTTCCTTCTCAGACATCAGGGATGCTGAGAAGGAGAAGCGTTCCCCTGATAATGACCCCAGATTCTGCCACCCTTATTCAAGACGAGCAGTATTTTACCATGAGTAAGAAAAGTGATGTGTGACAGTGTAATTCAGAGCCAACAAACCACAGTTTTTAGCTCATCTCAGATCCACATAACACAGTTTCCACTTCTGACAGGTTACAAGTTGACTGGGGCAAACGTGTCTGCATGTCATTCAGGCGTAAAGACAGCAAATCAAAGTATCATTGTCTATAAGAATAATAATTTTTTGTCTAATTTCAGTCAGAAAAAAACATTTACCATTGCAGAGACTCCAATAAGCCCATCACCGAATGCTCCCATGATTCATTCTCCTTCAGCCAATAAAGGAAATGAAGATTTGACTTCATGGTGTCCTCATTTTTGCAGGGTGGTGTGTCCAAATTATTCAATTTGTTTATTCAGATGAAGTTTCCTTGGAAACAGCAGCCCGCATACTCCACACAGCTTAATGTCTGTTCTACCAACGGAGAAAATGAAAATGCAAATAAGCATTATTGAATGTTTTTTTTAATATTTAAAGATAAACATATATAATTAATTTCTTTTCATCTGTTCCATGTTCTGCATCATGAGAAACTATTTAAAAATGAGGATTAAGGAAGTGATATAGTCACAAATCAGACCAGCAAGGTTTGCTTACAGAAAATGTATCTGTGAAATCAATATTGCAAGATTCAAATTTACTGATGAGATCCTCAAGACGGTTTGACATTGAGTGAGCCCGTGAGAGTTCAGGGACCATGAGATAAAGAGAAGTTTCAGAGCCATTATCCATTATTCTGCTCCTAGAAGAGAACTTTTGCCATTAGGGTCAATTGATGTTTGTATGTAATTTAACTGTTAGACAACATACAGGGTGATCTTGATGTCGGTTTATGTTACAAATTAGGTAGATGTAAACTAAACTAAACTAACTAACTAAACTACCCTGTACATTTTTCATTTTATTGTCAAGTAAACAATGACTATGTTGTCGGATATTTTAGTGTTTCTTTTTTTCCCTGCACAACAAAGTTTAAAAATCACATGAACATTAAAAATAAAAACCTCTATTAATTCACTCTTCCATTTTTCTATTGTGAGAAGATTCAACAGTTTCTTACTTGCCTGCTACAGAATCATTTCAATCAGTTTATGTGTTCTTTTTCAATTGAATGAACAAGGTCTTATACTTAATCTGTATTATTTTAATTTGCCTGGTGGAATAAAAGTAATGATAGACTTGTCAGGGGGGAAAAAAAGACAGGCAATAGTTACAAAGGATGTATGAAAGTGAGATAACTGGAGTCCTTGCAATGGGAAGAAGAGAGTGGAAAGAGGAAGTAAAATATGGGGCCATAAGGGGCTCAGGTCTTCAGATATGGACTTTACATCTCAATCATTTGGGTCATTCTCCTTCGCTGTGTTTGAGTCATGTCGTTATTCCCCTTCTTTTTTTTATTTTATATCATTTTCAAGCACACAAGCCATACATGGCTTCTTCCTAAAATTGGTTCCCTCAGACACCAAAGCCCCAGTATAAAGACACCACCATAGATGGTGATTAGAAGTATGAATCCAGATGCGGGGGAGCAAATATACACCACAGGCTCAATGTGTCTGGAGTAAGCGAACAGAAGGTAGATTTGCTTTAGATATATAAAGGTGCTTGCTCAGTGGACATGACTTCTTAGTGTAATATCACAGAATCACACAGAATCGCTTGGTTGGAAAAGACCTCTGAGATCATCACGTCCAACCGCTCCTGTCTACCCCCTAAACCATATCCCTAAGTACCTCATCTACCCGCTCTTTAAACACATCCAGGGATGGTGACTCCACCACCTCCCTGGGCAGCCTGTGCCAGCTTCTGACGACCCTATCAGTAAAGAACTTCCTCCTTATCTCTAACCTGAAGTCAATCTATTTTCCTAATATTTATAGAGCCCGTCTCTCATACGTTTTATCCTACCTACTTTGAATACTTCCTATAGCTTTTGGAGTAGAACTATATGACTTATGCACCAAAAGTAGCCTGGTAAAAAAAAGCACCCATGTCAATCAAAAAATCCTCTGCCAGATCCTGTATGTATGAAACACATAAAGACAGAACAAATCCATTCAGAGTATTTACAGAAATTTCATTTCTTTCTTCATCTTGTTTTCAGAATAAAGGTTATCTTTTATATTTCCTCTAACACCAGAAGGTGTTAATCCAGCGGTAAACCAGAGTCCCAGGATCCATGCTGTAAATTTTAGAAATTTGGTGACAGCTAAAAAAAGGTTAGAATAAAGATAAAAGTAACTCACCCTGGTAATAGTGGAATTTGGAGCTTTTTATTACCTATCACAGGTCACTGTTCCACTTTCAGTCCGGGCTCGTAGTGCCCCCAGACCGTTACTTTCTGACAGCTGTTTAATGATCTATATAAAATGAGTTGCTAAGCTCACTGCATTTTCCAGTTCCCAAGTACATGAATAGACACTCTGATATAATGTGGCACCATTCTGACAAGTCTTACCTGAGAAGCCAAGAAATGAATGTGGTATATCTTGACCTAAGAATGTGTCTTCCAGATTAGGGCTGAGGTAAATAGGTGGAGATGCTTGAATTAGGGGAACTTGTATTGATTTTTTTTTTCAGTGATGACTTTACTCTCAGAACTCCTGATATCAAATTTCTCAGCAACTTTAATTTAATTTAAAAGTCATTTCAAGAAATTGATTTTTTTCTTGGTAAGGGATTTCATTTTATTGTTTGCGAAGAGGTAAGGCTGGGGGTGGGAGATATTGTTAGTCATTTAAAACAGAGACTCTTGTCAAGGTGAGCAATCAGGCACCCAAATGATACCTATTCTGTCAGGGTGAAAATTAATGAGTAGCCAGAAGTAAAAAGCTGAATATTTTTGTACCTTCAACCCTCAAAAGTGAAAATCCACTCTTAAGCACAGATTTTGCCTAAAACCCTCAACACAGCAATGAAATTTTTAACAATTAATTAAGCCCTTAACTGTGTAACTGTAGATACGATAATTAAGCCAGTCTAGGATGATTCTGGACAGTCAAACTCAAAGCTTTATGGCTGGAGCATAATTAATTTTCAGTTCAAATGTCATAGCAATCTAAGGGGCAGTTTTCCAAGCAATATGTAAAGTAGGTAAAATCTTGCCCGTTTGATGGCAGTGAAGATCCTGAGGTATTTTTTCCTGCCTTAGAAGTGCATGTGTATAATGCTCGATGCAAAAATCCCTGTTTGTTCAATCAAATCTAGGCTCCTCTTGAGAAACAGCTCTTCTGTTCTAAACCTGGAAAGGATGCACTTCTAAATCAGACAGCTGTGTGCTGCTGGGTTGCGTTGTTGAACTATACATGGGGAAAAAGAGAAGATTCAACCACACAGAACTACTTTGTTTCCTTTCTGGATAGAAAAAAATAAAAGATAGGCCAAATCCTCAAATATCTTTGACACCTGAAACAGTCATAGAAATAAACAACAGTTCAGCTGCACAAGGACCAAGCTACTTAAAATAAAATAAATATGTGACAATAGAAGAATTATTTGATCCTGTAAGTCTCAGTGTTTTTTAAATCATGGAGGACTCTACACCTAGAATATTGGAGACTTCATCCAAGGACCAAGAAGAGCAACAGAAGCAGCTCTCATATGAAACAAGGCTGAAAGAGCTGGGATTGTTCAGCTTTTGAAAAAATGACGTTTCAGCTTTTTGAACATTTTTTTTTCTGCAAGGGTGCTCAAACACTGGAACAAGAGACCCAGAGAGGTTATGGAATCTCTGTCCTTAGAGGTACTCAAAATTCAACTGAACATAGCCCTGAACAATCTTCTGTAGCTGACCCTGGTTTGAGCAGGACGGGGTTGACTAGGCCATCTCTAGAGGTCTGAGGTTGGGAAGCAACTTAGTCCTGCTCCAAAGGAGGAAGTTGTTTATAAAAACAGAAATAGTGCTTCAGACACCTCGATAATTTCTGACAAAAACTGGACCTCCGTGGGTTTAGAGTCAGTGTGTGCCTATGTTGAGAGGGAGCTCAGAATCCTGTTCAAACCTGCTCCTGCTCTGCTAAAGCATAGGAACTCAAATTCCATCCAGGAATCTGATCTTTCAGGAATCTGATCTGAAGTTACTTGAACCCAGGTTACTCTCAATGCTTTGACCATTGAGTGTCCCTCATCTACATACTCACTGTTCTCATGGGTAGCCAAACAGAAGGGCTTTGCCTTTTGTGTCCTACTAAATGAGTACCTCCTACACAAAAGTAAAGGGCAAGCCCAACTCCCACTATCCAGCTGAAGCCTATAAGTAAAAGCTCAGAATCTTGTCCTAACCATAAAACACGTGTGACATCAAAGCTGTGCCTGAATGTATGCATGTAAACATGTGCAGTGTGAATTTAAAATAGCTATAGTACTTATAGGACAAAAAAAAGTCTTGTGTAGGTGTGTGCATGCAAATGTAATTTCTCAGTCACTTTAGACAGTGGGTTTATATGCATAGGAAAAAAAAATACATTAAAAGGATAAAAAAACTTCCAAACCCCTCATTTGTTTACCAGATTTTGTGAAATGCCAGGCTTTTTAAATGATTACTGCATGCCAGACCGAGACAGAAATGTCAGCTAGCCAGCATAAATGGAAAACAAGAGTACGCTATTTCCTCGTAACCCTGCCAAGGTCTGACACTGCAGGAACGCTTCTGCATTTTATGAACACTGGCTCTGCAGTTGTTAGGTGTGACAGCCCTTTAGATGCGTGGTCTAACTTAAATGCAAACATTCTCAGCTTTCCCTTTCCATCCCCAACCTTTTTTCAGCTCTGCTCTCCTACATCTGAACAGTCTGAGCAGGCGCATGAAGAGTAACCTGTTAATTCTCTACCCAGCATTCTGGCTTAGGTTTTGGATCTGTTTGCAAATTTTTGAAAGAGGAAAAAGAAAATGCAAAATATCTTTTGTGGAAACATTGCTCAGAAAGAGAAGGATCAAATGAACAAAAGGGAAAGGGGAATAAATCTCTCGATGCTGCCACTTGTGGCCTAATGGCAGTTGTCTTTAGGTTGCAGGATTTCTGTCTGAAACTGCCAGCTGGAATTTTCTGGATAGAAATGAGAGCTGTGGCAAGCTGGTCAGACACATAGGAAAGAGGCATGTTGATTTGCCCTTTGGAAGCAAACCAACCAACCAAACAGGAGGGAGATCACTTCAGTATTTTGCCCCTCAAAAGCAAAAAAGAGGATAAAAACGTTTCCACGAAGTGATACGGCTGTCACAGATGTAATGTCATCAACCTCTTTCAGTAACAGGATCATGAAAAGAACTGGAGCGGGGGAAGGAGAAGGAGGAATACTAGAAATAAGCAATGCCTTTACTACAAAATATTTTGATCTATGATCAGTGGCAGTATGTTCTCAAAAGCTTTTTTCTTCTTCTTCTGTTTTCTTTTCTGCCGCCTCTGAATATTTAGAAACTTGCATGACACCCAGATGGCAAGCACAAACTGCTGAGGTAGCTGGAGAAAAGACCAGTGCTAAGCTTACAGGAATGGCGCAGCTTCAGTTTGATTCCAGATTCTGTCAATCCATCTGTAAGAAGCTGAAAGAATTCGTAAAAGCACCTGTTATTAGACTATCTAAACAGCTCCAAGGGAGGTTGTTGTGGATTGTATGATAGCGTCCAGCCTAATGCAGGTAAAGAGCCTGTGACACTTACCAGCCCCTCCAGGTCTGGTTCTTATTAATATAATATATTAATAGTTCTTTATATCTCATGTCTTATTTTCTCCCTCTTCTTCCTACTGGTTTGCTGTGGCAAACTCATGAAATCACTTTGCACCCAAGCTTTGTAATTTGAAAGCTAATTTTCATCCTATTTAAGGGTTTAAAGGTATGCTGTTCAAACATGCAGATTATACTAATGAATGTGTTTTGCCAGTCTGTGTATCCAGCAGAAGCAATAAACATTACTACTGATATTTATTCATTTATTTTGATGTAGTTTGAAGTGTCTGCCTCTGGCTCCAGGAATTTTTAGAGTAATTAAAATGTGCAGTCATGAACATGGAAATTCACACCAAATATAGAAACAGCCGAAGCTGTCCAGTTAAAACAAAACTGACTATTTCGCATAGGGATACTTCCCATCTGACTATCTGAGACACTCACTCCTGCATTACCTCCCTAATTCTTCTGGGATATTCCTCTTACGATATGTACGACCAAAGCCCCCTAATTTTAAACTAGGTATTTTTCATTTGAAACATTTCCAGTGATTATAGCTGGAGATGCTGAGAGATACATAAAGATGCTGATGTACACAAGCGTGTCCCCAGATTTTAGAACCTTATATGTTAAAACAATGTTGTTGTTCAGAGGATGAACAATTTTAGCTGTGTGATGCACCCTCCCGAAATAATTTAACTGCCACATTTTTCAGAAGCTGCTGTGTTGCAAGAACATGTGGTTGTGGGGGTGTGGAACAGGTTGCTCTTGTAAGCACAAACATCTTGATTCAGTTGCACAAGTGGCATCTCAGATGCTGCAGGATCTGTAAGACATTCATATGGACTGGTTGATATGAGGGAAACCTAATGGTGGCCCAAGGCTTTTCCTGGTGGCAGCTGGGGTTCAGGTTCAATACTTCTCAAGTTATCTTCAATAGAGCTTGGCAATTGGACGTCCAGGAAATTGAATCAAGCTCAGAATACGAATGGAGAGTTTATCTTGGCTGCATTTACACTCGTAGCCTAAGTGTGACTTGGACTTTCCTCTGACCTGAGATTCAAAGTGACCATGTTGAGCTAGTATCAATTTTATGATGCACTCTCCCATGTCAGAAAAAGGTAGAAAGATGCAAGCGGTCTACTGGGAATGGCTAACATCCAGACTATGTTTGGGCTAGCTGCCTTGAGCCAAAGCTTTGACAGGAACAACCTACAATTCCTGGATACGATCCGTTGACTTGCAATGTCTGAGTTTACTCCCTGCCTCTTCTCAATTCTCTTGCAGAGATGTTGACCGTGTGTTCAGGCCACTGCCAGTTCACTGCAAATATCAGTGTCTCTCTGTGGGCCTCCACAGAGATTCCCCACAAGGTGACAGGGCCCGGACTAACAGCCAGGAGTAGGGCAGCTAGGGGCACTGGAAGCAGCCCAGCCCCAGGCATTGGGCATCTCCTTGGGAACAGAAATGGGCTAGGGCTGGGACAGGTCATGGGCCCACTGGTGGGCCTGGACTGGCAGGGCCTATAGCCAGGCAAGGCAGTACCATGGGGGAGTGGAGAAGAGAGCCCTGCTGTGGTGTTGCTGGGGCAGGGACTGATGGCCCTGGAGAGCTGACATTGAATCCCGGGCTACAAGGCAGGGTGGAGAATCCCCAGGAGAGGTCAGGCAGGGACAGCCAGGCCTGTCAGGGCACTGACAGCAGCCTCCTCAGTATCAGAATCTTTATGGGCTTTAATAGAGCCTCATATAGGGGTTCCTGACTTCATAGGAACATTACCAGCTTGTAGCAGTGGGAGGCTGCTGAGCAGCTCGTAATAAGAAGGAATAATACATTTACCTAGGGCAAACGGGAGTACATAAAGTCAAATATTTAATGTAAATAGGTCTGTTAGAGGGCCTTTACAATGGTATTATATGAGCAGTTAAATGGTGGAGAATAAAAAAGCTGAGAATGCAGCTGATCGGCCTCCACAGCAGAGGCCTGAGCTCAGGACAAGTCAGTCCTGGAGGAGAGGACTGATGGTGATCACCAGAGCCCTTTTAATGTCCCCAGGTTTGCACACTACTCTGCCTTCACACAGTCAGCACTAATTTGCCTGTCATTGTCAGAGCCAAAAATATTTGACATACTAATATTAAAATGAACATTCCACCACACCAGAATACCATTTGCTTTCCGGGCTAGTGCTGATAAATTTACTATGAAACGTACACACAGTAATGTGCAGTACTTATGTTGCCTGGTTTCCAAAGGCCAGGCTAATGGGGAAGTGTGCCCCGTCTTGCTTTTTACTTCCAACACCCAGCTGCACAGAGGCAGAAATTTAAAATTAAAAATAACCTTTCAGCTGATTCCTTGCATAATTGCTATCTTGTTTTGTTAATGCTGTGGCTGAATTATAACTTGCTGAAGCCCTGGAGATTTGCATGCTGGTTTATCAGCCTGAATTTGCATTGACATGCTTTTCAGTCAAGTGAGTAACTAAATCCCGTGGCCTTGAGTGAGCCTGGCAGTATTTGCATAGGAAATCAGAGGGAGATTATGGAGAATGACTATATGCTGTCTCCATAAATAGATTCAATGATGAAAATTTTGTGCATCTCAAAGTACTACTGAATTTCATTGACGACTGTGCCTGACACACCAGCAATGCTTTGAAAAACCAATGCCATAAAAATAGGTGCAAGACAGTCAGACCTCTGCTGCAATACAGGCGACCTTTCGCTGCAGCTGTTGAAGTGCCCATGTCTCACTTGACTAGCATTCACACCTGAACGTGAACACACCAAAGCAGCCGCGTCACCTGAAAAGTTGCTCATCGTTTCCCATTCACTCCCTGGTGAAATTAGGGTTTTACATTATTGTGGAGCAGATGTGTACACAGACTAAACTTCTCATTTTTCCCAAGCTGTAGATGAACTTTTAATATTTTTTATTTTCTTTTGTCCTATTGAAAGGAACAGTGAATTTTGTAAAGGTGTCATCCTGGTTATCACAAAGGTTGATGATGCCAAAATAGCCTGTTTGGTTTTTTTCTCCTGTTTATTATGAAATATTGGGAAAAACCTTTTAAGTTAAGGATGCATTTATTAATTTCATTGTTAATAATCTTCTGAATGGGGCTTTTCATCACCAGACAGAAATGGACATGTTCCATAAAGTTCGAGCTAGTATTAGATGCTTTAAAAGAACTACTGAATTAGTACCCCTTAAGGTAAGTATCTAGTGACAGATTAAAGCTTTTTTTTTGTTCTCATGCTCTGATCCATCAAGTTTTATTGAATCCCTAATTTTGCTTAATGTTACTGAGATATTTTGAAGTCTGAACATCAGTTAAGTAAGTTATATCCATAAATCTAGAACTCCACAATGAATAGGAGCATTGTGCTCGGAGCCCTTGAGTGCTTTGACAAGAATATTTCTGCCTGCGTATAAGTTCTGATTAAACCAACTCTTCATCTTCCTTGAGCTTCTGAGAGCTCCTCTCACTTGACAGCAGAGAGTAGGAGCAGATGGGTTTCATTAGGTGGCCCAAGCCTTTATCTTTTAATCACCTGCCTCACCCAATCTGAGGGGGAAAAAAGGCAGACATATGAGAAATCCCCTCCTTTCTGCTTCCCTCTCTCTCCAGTTCTCTGCAAGGCATCTGCTAAGACCTCATTCATCACTGTGAAAGCTGCAAATGGATAGCTGTGTAATACCCCAAGGTCTTGTCTGCTGTGGCGGTGTAGTGCCTAACCTCTCCC
The DNA here is from genome assembly GCF_000695765.1 of Mesitornis unicolor. Taxonomy (NCBI): domain Eukaryota; kingdom Metazoa; phylum Chordata; class Aves; order Mesitornithiformes; family Mesitornithidae; genus Mesitornis; species Mesitornis unicolor. Next base: position 47,325 of record NW_010205091.1, on the reverse strand, counting down.
CTGAAAAAGGAAAGGCTACATGTACTTTTGTCAACCTGTCAGCAAGCACTTCTCTCTCAATACTGTTTGTTCAACCCTCACCCCCCAACCCGACAATGTCAGCTTTCTGAAAATGTTTCATTTTGAAGAAAGCCTTCGATGTAGTTCTCATGAGCTTGTAGTCCTTATTTCATTCCTCAGTGCACAGCCATATGTGAAATACGTATTTGTGTGCATGTGTGTTTCTGTATATCAGTTTCATAAGATCAAATAGTAATTTCTATATACATAACATTTAAGGATAATTAACCTAAACAGTGCATTGCTCAGATGTCCAATTGAATTGGCTGTAAGGATTGTATTTGACTTCAACTGAAGCTATATAAAGAGATGTGTTCTTTCTTTTAAGAGATTTTTGAAATAAAAAACGCCAAGGAAACATCCAAAATGGAATGGTTAAGGCTCTGGAAGGCAGCAGAGTCTAAGAGAGCTGGTTAATATTCAAGCATCACTGCCTTCAAGCTCAAGCTCAGTGCATCCCCATAGTGAAAAATCAAGTAAAGGAGGTAGGAGGCATATAGGAATGTTGTCAGAGTATGCAGGGATGCAATGAGGAAGGTAAAGGCCTGCTTGGAATTAAATCTGGCAGGGGAAGTCAAGGACAAAAAGAAGGGCATCTTCAAGCACGTCAGTAACAAAAGGAAGACTGGGGAAAATGTGAGCCCTCTGTTGAAGGAGGTGGGTGCCCTGGTGGCAGAGGATACAGAGAAGGTGGAGTTACTGAATGGCTCCTTTGCTTCAGTCTTTACTGCTAAGGCTGGTCCTCAGGAATCCCAGACCCTGGAGTAAAAGAAAGTTCTGGAGAGAGAAAGACTTTCCCTTTGTAGAGGAGGATCGGGTTAGAGATCATTTAGGAAAACCCAGCACCCACAGATCCATGGGCTCCAATCGGAGGTACCCACAAGTACCGAGGAAGCTGGCAGATGTCATTGCTAAGACACTCTCCATCATCTCTGAAAGGTCATGTTGAACAGGAGAGGTCCCTGAGGACTGGAGGAAAGACAATGTCACTCCAGTCTTCAAAAAGGGCAAGAGCTGGGAAACTACGGACCAGTCAGCCTCACCTCCATCCCTGGGAAGGTGATGGAACAGGGCATTCTGGATGTCATCTCTAAGCATGTAGAAGAAATGAAGGTTATAAGAAGTGGTTAACATGGATTCACCAAGGGGAAAACATGCTTCACCAATCTGACAGCCTTCTATAATAGCATGACTGGCTGGGTAGTTGAGGGGACAGCAACGGATGTTGTCTACTTCCACTTCAGCAAGGCTTTGCCGCTGTCTCACATAACATCCTCATGGGTAAGCTGAGGAAGTGTGCGTTAGATGAGTAAACAGTGAAGAGGATTGAGAACTCACTAAATGACAGAGCTCAGAGTGTTGTGATCAGTGGCACAGAGTCTAGACGGAGGTTTGCAGCTAGTGGTGCTCCCCACGGGTCAGTACTGGGTCCAGTCTTGTTCAGCATATTCATCAATGACCTGGATGAAGGGACAGAGCAAGTTAATAAGAAGTAATGACACAAAACTCAGAGGAGTGGCTGATACACCAGAAGGCTGTGCTGCCATTCAGGAAGACATGGACAGGCTAGAGAGTTGAGCAGAGAGGAACCCAATGAAGCCCAATAAAGTCAAGTGTGGGGTCCTGCACCTGGGAAGGCATAGCCCCACGCAGCAGTACAGGTTAGGGGATGACGTGCTGGAAACCAGCTCTGCAGAGATGGAGCTGGGAGTTCTGGTGGTCAACAAATTTACCGTGAGGCACTGATCCTATGCAACCTAAGTGAACCTGCTTCAGCAGTGGGGTTGGAAAGGACCTGCCATCCTGCGATTCTGTGTGTCTGTGAATCCCAAATTTTTATTCTTATTTTTGTGGAAATACGTGTACTAAAACTGAATCAAACTTTCTGTCTCTGTTGTATTGCCCTGTTCCAGAATTAGTGTGTCGCTAAACTCAGTGAGAAGAGGACTGAAACTCATGATGTGAACTTAGATTCACTTTTTTCCCTGAAATACTAAGCACATTTTTAAAGAGCACGAAGTAGTGTGAATGGATGACGAAATGATGTTTAATAACAAATGGATAGATGCATTGACTGATTCATGCCATGAGAAGGGATACTTGCCTTCCAGATACTGTTTTTTCCTCAAGCTCTCAAGGAGTCATTTTTTTTGTGATATGGCCGCCAGAGCAGCTCAGCCTCACCATCTCTTTGCAGACACGCTCACAGGATGACATATTTATACCCCACAGGTATTCCTGGCGGTATGTATTAATACATAGCAGAGATTCAAAGGTTTTTTATGAAGAACTTCACTAAACTTGGCTGAGACTTCATAGCCCACATTGGCTACTGACTGCCAGGTAAGAGGCAAAGAACCATGAGGCCATGAAGAGACATAAAGAGAAGGCAATTCAGCACTTCTATAAAACTAAATTGACCATACATTTTTTAAGGTATAGTAATTCGATTTCTTACATAGCCATTGAAAAGCATGAAGGAGTTTGATCTTAGGTGAAGCAGTAACACTTCAGACTAAATATCTCTGATAGCCATTTAATTTCTGTTTAACATGACAGTTGCTGTGTGATAAATAAATGCAGGCAGACTATTTAAAAGCAGGAAATACAGTTAGGTATGGGCTACCTGACCATTTTCCTACAAAGCAAAGTTTCATTAAATATATATTTTTTTAGGCTGTTAGCTTAACAGCACCACCCAACTAAAGGAACTTAATGCTTTACATTTAGTAAATACATTTGCAAATACAAGCCAGTCTGTTGCTAGAATTCCTAACAACATTTTTGGTGGTACACAAAGTCATGTTATTATTAAGCAAAGGACACTTCTCACTAATTTCAATATACTGAAAAGGGAACATATATAGCCTAATTTTACCTCTGTCTTACATATGATAGTGATATTTATGTGATAAATTGCACTCTCTATGTTGCCTGGTCGCTTCAAGTTCCCGCTATGTCATCATCTCTTTCTTTGGATTGCTTCTCACATTTCAAACAGCAGAATGTCTTCTAAACATCTTGGTGACAATCTCCATTTCTTCTCTTTCCCATCTCATAAAATTTTGGACAAAAAATGAATTCATTTATTCTAAACTCAAACTCCCTATTAGCCCTACCATCCACAGCAGCTATTTTGAAAAAGTTTGGACAAAAGCTCAGGAAAGGTCTCCTCCGAACCAAGGAACTACTTGATCAGAGTTGAATGAGCTGAACGTAAATCCTTTATCTCTACAGTTCAGCATGTATCCCATCCCTGCTGCCTAATGAGTTCATTTAAAGAAGCACCATCCGCTGACCACATGGAGCAAGTTTATCCGGTGAAAATTTAAGAAGTCAGAGCTGTGGATGCAACTGTGTAAAGGTTGTCAGAATACAGCATTAATCCTCATTTATTATGATCCTTTCTGGTGCTTGAATGTTATACTCTGGTTACTTACCCATCTAGAAAATGCAAGGGTGAAGTCACCCAGGTGAAGCAGCAAACCAGCAAAGTATTCCTAGGCCGAGCAGAGTCACTGCGTATCCTTCCTCCATTGCTCTCCCTTGGAGGGTACTGAACTTTGAAATGGATTTAAAACTCTTTTATGCTTCTGCTGAAAACAACCCCCACGTGCTCCCAGTTCGGTCCTCAGAGTACTTGTGTCTCTGTAATGATTTTGCTTTTGTGAGAACTGGATTTTCAAGACATGGTGGAAGATGAGTCCTTTGATATAAGCCACGAGGTTGGCTTCTGGGGGAGTGTCCCGTGCTCTCTGTTCTAATAGCTCTCACTGATGAAAAGGACGGTCGAATTGCTGGGAAAAAATTACAGCTGCAAGGTTGAACTGGTGACCAAAATAGAAAGCAGACAGTTTTTTTCCAATTTTGGGGTTTCAAACAGTTTAACAGTATTTTGAAGGTAGAAGGAGAAAAATAATCTCAGAGTGGTCTGAGAGAGAGAGATTCAAAAAGAGTTGCCTTTTTTTCCTACAGTTCCTGCCTGAGGCAGCTGAGGGCAACTGATTTTAATGATTTTGCCTCAGTTTCTCTACAGCAGACCTGTTGATTCTAGCAATTCTGCACCGATTCTCAATTAGCTGCAAATAACAAATACTTGTATTTTTATTACAAAGTTGGCAACTATTTTTCCTGTTTCTTTAAGATTTGTGTTTATTATAATATCTCCAAGAAAAAAAAGTGGCAGGAAAAGAATATCTTGTGCCAAAAGAGCTTTATACAATACCCGTCTTCACTCGTTCTTCATTGAATGCCTAGGAAATGCGATCTAATTTTACATGAGCATGGAATTTTTAAGAGGGTGTATGGGAAAAGCATAGTGGTAGCTATTTCAGCTTCTTATGGGTAGCACCAATAAGGAGACAAGAAGATGAGCTAAATGATCATTGTGCAGCAGGAAGTAAGCATATGCCAGGTACTCTTTTAGTGGTTTTCTGTTGTTCTTACTGACAGATGGAGGCACGACAGCATCTGCCCTATAGGAGAGCTAAAGACAGCAGTCACCACCGAGATGCACCTTTTCAAACAGCCTAGGCAGAGAGAAGGCCCTATGTTTATCTTTTGTATGAGACATCAGACCTGCACCTACTCAAAATTGCCTTTCTGATAATGTATGGAGTGACTGGGGTGTACCCAGACTCTGGACTAATCTCCAGAAAGCCAGTTTTTCCTGCCCTGAATCCCACCTGCGAGTTTCTTGCTAAGCTTTCATCCAGCAGGATGGCTCATGAAGAAGGCCGCACTCCGGATTTGAGCTGTAGGGAGAGAATCCAGCTTTGCTCATACACATCTGCAGGGTTGGATGCAAACAGGACTTTCCCCATTTCCATACATTTTGACCACTAGGCTTTGTACTTTGCAGCTAATCTGACTTCTGTGCTTTTGCAGAGCACTAAGAAATACACGGTAAGTGCAAATGAAAGCTGCTGCCTGTTTCACTTCTCCAATTCATGGCAAGACCAGCGGTGTTGAAGATGACAGCACACATGCTACGACTGTTCAAACTTTCAACAGCCTGGTCCTAATTCTACATAATTGGTACCTGCTTGAGATAGAAGCTTGCAAGTATCCCTTATGAGACATACAAACAGATAAAGAGCTAGTGTAAGAAACAGAAAGCAGATAATGCTAGTAAGAGAAACCATGTCCACTCTGGGGGAAGCATTAAGTGTATCCCACATGGATTAAGACAGATCTCTACTGCCTTTTATCCATATAACTGATCTGGACAGTAGGATCAGGTTTAAGTGGTTACATTTGCTGATGATTGGAGAGCAGCAAACACAGATAGCTGCCAGAGATACTCGGGAGGTAGAAAAGTGCTTTAGCTCTGGGCTGCAGACTGACATACTGCATTTACTTGGTTTTACTTTCATGCAATGCCACTGACTTATTTAAATTACTTCTAAGTTAGCCCCATCTTTTTCCAATACTGACAAGAAAGGCTTGTAACTTCAGCATGAGTTTACATTTCTGTGGAAGGAAGAAAGAAAGACAGACCTTCAAATCAAAAACCAAGCAACCTAGTTTACAGCTTGGTTATGTTAAGTAATACCTTAACTGAGAGGAGGAATCTGGGACTCAAAGAAGCTGTAATATGCAAGTCTGGATGTGCTGCTGTGCTTTTATTTCCCCATTTCCCCCCTATCTACTCAGGCACAGCATCAGTGAGTCTCAAGAGAATCATAGTTTAAGATAGCATCAGGTGTCCCTTGATGAACTGTAACAGCTGGCATGAGCTCTGCAGATACATACACGGCATCTTGGGCAAGGAGGTAAAGACAAAATAGGAAAAGGAGTGGAATGAGCTGTTTTGATGACCCTTGACTCTGGATTCCTCCATGCTGGAAGAGAGCTTTCCAAATCTGTTATGCCACTGGAGCTTCGTAAACAAAACCAATTGTATCAGGGTCCTCTAGTGCATGAAAACCAAAAATAAAGACATTAATTCCTGGAAAAAGCATCCAGCTAAATAATAAAGAGTTTGTATAATGTTAGTTGCACCAACATTTAATTCAGCTCAAAGGAGGTATGGTAGCTACTACAGTTAGAGTTACGATAGTGAAATTTTGGAACAACAGCTAAATTGAGATTATCTGGGTGTCATGGAAGAGCAAAGTCTTTAGGACAGCTGGAAAAGAAAGAGTACTTAGGGATTACAAAATATTTCTAATTAATAATGGAAGATTAGTAACTTCCCTAATCGTCCATAAAAAATGAAGGATATTACCAGAACACCATTAATTCATGCTATGATAAACCATATAATTATATACATTTAATCACTCTTCCATAGATTAGCTGAGGACAACAGTTATCATTATAAATCTAGGATGACGATCCTTAGATTTGTCTAAAAGTTACAAGTGTAAATGACAAAATATCAGGAAAGCCTCCCTAAAAGAATGTTAAATCAGAATATTATACAGAAACATAATAGTAATAATAATAACAACAACAACAACAACAACAACTAATAATAATAATAATAATAATAATAATAATACAGCAACAGCAACCCCTCATCAACACCAATAACCTTTCCAAGACTAATCTTAATGCATGAAATGGGAAAAAACCCCCTTGTCAATCTTCCTTTTAATTCGATGTGTGAAGATTAGGCAACCTAAAAGAGCAACCTGGTATTTCTACTAATTGTTATGAATGAATCTGTGTACAGTATGTCTGCAACCACACATAAGTTCCTGAAAAGTTTAATTTCTACTGTTATGCTCCAGGTTTTGGATGAAGGAAGGAGGATTATGAAAGTAATTATTGTATAGGAACACATCTTTAGTCCAACGAAGAGTGAAGTGATATTCAGCATTACCCAAACAATGACTTGATTTATTCTTCCTGTTGGTGTGTTTGTACTTTTATCTTCTCATTTCTCAGAACACCTGAGACCTGAAGCTAAGCAAGCTGATTCTGGATAGCTCATTGTATTGCATGAGGACTTCTCCCCACCATGTTCCTGCCTATTCTGTAAATTTCCTCCATTATTTTAAACCAGTCTTAATTTTTCATTGACATTATTATTTTGTATTATGTCAATACATGTTGTTTTTTTGGGGGGCGGAGGGGTTGTTGTTTGAAATTTGTATTTTCTTTTAACAATTTTTGAAGTTCTTTGCATTTTAAAGAATATATGAGAGTACATGTGTCAGAGCTGGATACCCTCTCTCTCAAGTGAGCAAAATTCAAAACAAATGAGTTAACATTCTTGCTCGGATCACTTGATATATATGATATTGAGATGTGTGTTCTTACTCTTCTCTGTATCACAGTTTTGTGCCATTACCACAAAGTTATTACTTATTCTAGTGGGCAACGCACAGCATTGCTTTATTAAAATATAATTTCTTGGTTCAACGGTCAAGCTGTGAGGTCTGAAAAACCCCTCAATCTCTTGAAACATAACTACACACATAATTTCCCATTCCCACAGTTTTCTAGTCAAAAACGCCTCTGAAGCATTTTACCAGTTTTACTTAAGTTTATTTATTTCTTATGTTAAATCTACAGAGCTTTCTATCCTATTGCAAACATTATGCTCCATCCCTCAAATAAAAAAAGAAAATAAATAAAAATAATAATAAAAAAGAAGAAGTCACCTAATATAAGAACTGGTCTAAAGAAGTCCAGGTATGAATTTAGATAAGATAGCAAATTAATCACTTTCATGTAAAAATTTGATATTTCTTTAATTAGTTGCATTTTGGTAGTAAATACGTTATAAGAAAAGTACTTCTAGTATGAAGTTTTTTGAATTTTATAAATCTACTTGGGTTTAGAAACATATTAAGATTGCTGTTGATGGGTGAATTTTGAAAAATGCAGTATTTCTGTTTGGAGGATGGAAAAGCAGTGAACTTCCATATATACGTGGCACAGCAAATACACCAAGGGGAGACAGTTTACCCCGTTCCTACAGCCAATTTACTGCAACCATAACAGTGACAGGGAGCTGTAAACAGATGAGGACATTCCCACTGCCAGCTGCAGGGAGCAGGCCACAGACGAGGGGTGTTACACCACATCTCTTCAACCTCTGTCACTCATTCGAACTGCAGAAATGAAGAAAATGAACCACTGCCATCTGTGTTTCCTTAGAGGTTTTCTTTTTTTTTCCCAAATTACAGCTTTGTTTGCAGTAGCAGTGGAATGCAGCTCTAATTTTGGGGGTTTGAAATTCTTTTCCCAACTGAAGGAGGAATGAACATCTTTCGCTTCGTTTTCCCTCTTAGCAGTGAAAAAATAAAAGAAGTCTTTACACACACACAGAACATTTTGGCTTCTGAAAAGGAATGAAACATCGTACCAGGCCGTGGATTACAGCATGTAAGTGCAGCCCTTTGGAAATCACCGCCGCATTTTTGCACTTGAAAATTCTGATTTATTTTCATAGTTGGTTATCAAAACTGGCATTTATTATTAGTATTGGTACTACTTCTGAAGTTGCTGCCTTTGGGAGTACTACATCCTATTGGAGCAAGAGAATATGTTTCAGAAAATAAAAGTCCCCTGCTATTTATACCAGGAAAACATAAAATAGTGGAAAGAATATGGAGAGTAGTTAGAAACCTGTCAGGAATCAGAAGCTACTTGACTGCATTCCTCCCAAGAGAGGAGAAAATAAAGCTCAATTTTAGATCCAAGCCTAAGAAGAATTCCTATCTTAAATTTGAAGTGGAAATCGTTTCAGAGATGGTGTAGACCCCATCTTGAAACTCCAAATAAAAACTCTAAAGCTATTGTCTGAGATAGTCAGCAAGGACTTCAAGTTTTACCCATGGAAATCTGTAAAGAGTGTCTTAGAAGTAAGAAAATACTGAAACAACAACAGATTGTACACTATTAGGCATATGTGGTGCAAAAGCACTGTAGTCATCTTTAAATCAGCACTTACTTTCACCTGAAATGTATTGGCTTGTATGATTTCTGCTTTCAGGGAGAAAATATCTCCCCTATTTTTCCTAAAATCTTTATTATACGAATTAAAAATTTCCATCTTCCACTACTTGATGTTACTCTCATTTTCTCTGAAAGATTCTTTACACTTTTAAATGCAGCGATGACTTTTCAAATTATTCTTTGCAGAATATTTAATAAGTATTCATTACTAGAAAGCACAGTACATAAACGATTAGAAGGAGAGACAAGAAAAGAAGGGAAAGGATAAATGAGACAGATATATCTCCTTTGAGAAAGGGCTGGCAACATTGCAAAGTGAAGTTAGCAAGTTTAATGCCTTCTTGTTTCCAATGCAGTGTTATTTCAAAGAGTCTCCTTTGGCCAAAGTAGAAGAGCAATTTCCAGCAAATAATCCAGAACACCTTGAAGTAAAGCAAAGCAAACCAAATTAAATAAATATAAGAAACAAAATAATGAAATAAAACAAAGCAGCACAACTTTTGATACAAACATAATCTTGCACTACTTCAATAATGATAAATGTTCTGGAGACTATACAAACATTCAAATTGCTGGATATGTAAGTATGACTAAGGGAATGCAGTTTCAAATCACACCCATTTAAGTTTGCATTTTTTCTTCATAAGAATTGCTTTGAAAGCTCTTTTCAAACTTAGCTGATTCTTTTGGCTGCATGTTACTCCCTATGATCTTCCGTTCTTTTACATTTGTACTTATATTGGATTAAATTACCCAAGCCAAATGCTTCAAAGCAGACTTCAACAAGACTTCTGTGTTTGAAGGCTGGCAGAGAATATATACACACATATACACACATATGACTCGGGAGGCTCAAATGTCTTCTTGTCATCTCCCAGACTAATACACTCTGACCCGTCTCTGTAATTCTGTAGTCTGTCCAGGAATGTGTCACCAAAACAAAATAGTCTGTAACTGTATTAGAAATCAACTCGTTTCTTACTATCTACTACACTCAATTTTCAAAAAGAAGGATTTTATTGTATTTTCATAAGGGCTGTTCTGTTGGGTTCACTCCTTGGTTGAATTGGCATATTGCATTTGGCCACCTGGCAATAGGGCAAAACACATAAATGGTTTTTCGACGATGGAATTGTGTTGAATAATGCTTTCTAACAAAAATACACCATAATAATAATAATATAGGTTTGACTCACAGAGGGTAAGGACAAGCTTTTGTTTTCATCTCAATAGCTTATTTGTACTGATTGGGCCTACCTACATAGCAGAGGTAGGTTACCACTGGCCTCATTTCTGAAGTGATTGCTGAAGAAAATATACTTGTGGATTAGATTCAGCTCTGTGATTTTACTTATCACTCTAATGGACAAGGGGTAACGGACACAAACTGGAACACAGGAGGTTCCACTTCAATTGGAGAAGAAACTTCTTCTCAGTGAGGGTGACAGAGCCCTGGCCCAGGCTGCCCAGAGAGGTTGTGGAGTCTCCTTCTCTGCAGACATTCAAAACCCGCCTGGACGCCTTCCTGTGCAACCTCATCTGGGTGTTCCTGCTCCGGCAGGGGGGTTGGACTGGATGAGCTTTGGAGGTCCCTTCCAATCCCTAACGGTCTGGGATTCTGTGATTTTGGAGGGAGTTCTAAGCCATATAGTCTAGTGTGTTCAAGAGCCACAGCTGCCTTCAAAAGATCACAGTTTCCATTAATTCACATAGTAATAGCTATAGTTTCAAAAGTTCATAGTCCTCAGCAGCTACTATAAGGAGCAGGCTAGGTGAGACCATGTACTACGTAGAGTTTTTTTGAAAATCTGTTTATGAGCGAGATGGATTTTGAAAATAACCAAGCCCTATGTGCTTTGGTTTTCTGCCCCTTGTGACTACAAGTGAACATACATTGTTTACCCAAGTTGCAAAAGCTATGTTCAGAAATATTTGGAAAGTAGTTTTGGCCCTAAAGATTAGACAATACTATAAGTACCAAGTATTATTGTATTGCTGGCCGAGAAGACGCAGACACGAGCATGCAGAACCCATTAGATGAGTCTGAATTTCCCTTACACTTCATTAGCAAGTCAAGCATATTTAGACATACAGAGCAACAGAAAGGACCGTATCACATATCCGCAGAACAGAGAATCTATTTTTAAAACCAAATTCACATCCAAAGCAGTTTTGCCTCCCAGAGCAAGCTGACACCATTCCTTTTTTAGATCCACTGCGGAATTTGACTTGTTTGAAAGTCTTTAAAGAGTCTTGTCTTGTACTCACAGTAGGGTCCTTGCTATTAGACATCGCTTTGCTTGCTTTCCCTCACTTTAACTTGAAATGAAATGTAAGGAAAAAAACCCATTTCAAATGCTTGTCTTATGGAAAAGGAAGGAAAACTTTAAGCATGTATTTACATTTTGAGAACTATCACACAGTTTTCAAGATTTTATTCAGATAAGTCACAAAATGAGTAAGAGAAACAGCTAAACAAGCTTTTTTAATCAGTTACTAAAGGACTTAAACATTTACATGTGCTTTTGAGAAAAAGAAGTTCAGATCATATCTACAATACAAAATGTTTTAAAAATACAAAATTCCTTAGATATTTTATCCCTTACGTGTCAAATAGTCAGCCTTATTTTACAAAAAAGTGTTCAATTAAGTTGTTGTCAGGTAAAACTGAAAGGAAATTATCAAAGTCTAAGCGCTAGAAGTGAGAGGGAGGAGTGGTTATAAATAAAAAAGCTCCCATAAATCAAACCAGGAATACACAGGCAGGTATGGCAAATACTGGGTTGGCCAAAATGTAACTGCAGTCTTTTTTGATAGGTGAACATACAAGTCTTGAAATGTCACTAACTTCAATTTAAACCGCAAATTCATTTAGTCACTTAACAGCTGACAGTTCAAGCCTGTTTTAGAAGAAGAAAGTGCACTATTTTCTTAACAATTTATTTGACATCCATTTTAAAATGGATTCAAAATTTCAAAAAGAACATTTTCGACTTATTTTGCTGCATTACCTCCAAAAAGGAAAAAAAAAATGCTGTGCAAGCTCATAAAAAGTGATGTGGTGTGTATGGTGAAGATGCCCTAAAACGACGGCGGTGTCAGAACTGGTTTGCTAAATTTGGGTCTGAAGACTTTGATGTTGAAGATGCACCACGCTCAGGAAGGCAAATCGAAGCGGATAAAAACAAAATAAAGGCATTGATTGAATCCCATTGGCATTTAACGACCTAAGAGATTTCTGATAATCTGAACATACTGAAACCGAGTGTTGAAAACCATGTGAAACAACTTGGATACATCAGGAAGCTCAACATTTGGGTAGCACACGAGCTCAAAGACATTCAGCTCACTAAGCACGTTGACATCTGCGACTCTCTCTTGAAATGTGAGGAAAATGATCTATATTTGAAACTTTAGCCAGTGAAAAGATGACTATATGGTGAGGACAGCGTGCGGTGCCCAGACTGCAGGATCCAGGACCAAGACAGAATATTTTGTTCACTTCATCACAGTTACACTGGAAAGAGAACAACGGAAGAAGGAAAAAAATATATCATTGAGATGAGAAAAACAAATAAAATAAAAAGGATCTTTCTGCAACCCATGAACAAATCAGGGATGTGATTAGCTAGTGAAAGAATAAGGGGTTTTCTTATGTCCTTGTTGCTCTGTAGAGAAACAAAAGCAACATGCGACAAATTTTCAAAGGAACTATGCTCCTATTTCCATTTTCTGTGGGGGTGTGACTGCAGTGTAAACTGCATGAGAAAGGATTCTTTGGATAGGAAAAACTGAGTAGCCTTTGTATTACAGAAGGTCAAATCAGCTGATCCATTGATATGCAGATATTTGTCATTTATGAAAATCAGGGGAACAAATATTACAGAATCTACTGAACTGGAACCTAATGAATCACCCTTAAACAGAATTAACTTTCCTAAATTCCCCTACCAGTCGGGCTCTTGTACTTCTCTTTTGAAAATGTCAAAAGCCCAGTTGCAGAATGGGCTTTTCAGCTTTGCTGAACCAGTATTCAAGGAGGTGGGTGGAAGAATGGTCAGTCAAAGCGCAGACAAAAAGGGTTACAGACCTCAGTGCACCAGGGAAGGAAGGGAAGGGAGTCTGTTTTATTGAGGACAAGAACTTTTGTTTTCCTTCCTCTTGAGTCCACCAGTAAGAAATGACACAAAACGTTTGAACATAACCCTAGAAACAAGCCTCCTTTTTTATTTTATTATTATTGTTGTTGTTGTTTCCCCAATGATTTGTTTCGCTTGGGTCAGGAAGGTACCTCAGCCCATGGCAGGGACATTGGAACCAGATGATCTTTAAGGTCCCTTCCAACTCAAAACCATTCCACGATGCTATGGCTAACTCTTAATTCCTTGTACATCAAATGTTAACATTTCCCAAATGATTTAATTCCTTTTTCTAAACTCCAGCTTCGATTAAGAACCATAGAACTTAACACGAGGAATGTTAACTCCATTGCATTATGTGTGAAACACAGAATATTCCCATGTTAAAGCAACTATTTGCAGGATATCCAGCTACCAACCTTTAAAGTGGTGCTGGTTTTAGCCTAAGTACTTACAGGGGGAATCTGTTTGGTTTGGGGTTTTTTTGGTTTGGTTTGGGGTTGGTTTTTTTGTTTGTTTGGGTTTTTTTTTGTTTTTGGGGGGGTTTTTTGGGTTTTTTTGGGTGTTTTTTTATTTTTTCCTTAAATTACAAACTGCTAAATTAGTGAACAATTCTATCCACAGAAAAGGAGAATTTTGGTACAAAATCTCTTAAGTTTATCAGCCTGGAGTCATTAAGAGCTGAGTAGGGAAAAGAACACAACACATGAGCATTCAGCGAACAAAGGAGCAAGACAAGGATATTATTACACACATATGCAACATATGATTTTCCCGAAATTCAGGACAAATCAGGCTGCTCCAGGACCACACAGGAGTGAGTATACGTGTATGTGCTCATATATGTGCTTGCAGATTGCCCCGTAAAAAGCCCTGCATAATTTTGGCATTGTATATTATAAACAAGCAAACAGACAAAAAGAGGTTACTCCTTTTTAAAGAAACCAACCCTACGGGGGTCCCCCAGAAAAAGGGAAACCTGAGGAGTGAAATAACACGAATTGTGTTAGCTCAAAGGCAAGGAATTAATGAAAAGCCACTACTGCCATTCAAGCAATGCCACACTGAGGCTCCAAAGGGAATATGAGAAGTCAGAATTAGGCTGGAGAACAACAGCCAGATCTCAGTGGTGGGTGCTATGCAGAGGGTCTGCACAGAGATGTGTGTCAAGAAATCCTGAGACTGAAAAGCTCTGTCTGAATCCTGACCCAGAGTGGCTCAAGTGCCTGGGGATACGGTGGCTGGAACATCTGACAGCACTCTGTGAGAGGCCAAGGGGGGCATTAGGCCAGATGCCATCACAGCTAAGTTCACCACCTAAGGAGACAGAAATCCTTCCCTGCCTGTCATCAGAGAGCTGCATCTGTTTCTCTAAATGATATACAAGACCTTCTGTGTGTAGCAGGAACCTCTGCCTCAAAAGCTGAACGTAGCATGAAGGAGTTGGGGAGAACAAGCTGTCCCCAAGGAGAAAACCCAGCCGTACGGGCACAGAGACAGCACGTGTGATTGACAGGATCAGCTCCATCCGAAGAGAGGATTCAGCTGAGAGTGCTTTTCAGTTGTTGTCTGAATATTCTTTGTTCCTAAATCATTTTGTGTTTGTCTTTAGTCACGTCAGCACAAAGGATTTTCTTTTGATCTGATTTATGCCCTAGCCAGGATGCGTCTGACTCCAAGCGGAGTCAGGAAAGTGGATGAACAAGCACAGGTGACTCCTTTCCTATCTCACATGCATGCTGGCTTTCAAACACACTGTTCAACTCAAAAACAAAATCTCTCAAAAGAAAGTTAAAAGAAAGATAAAAACAGATTTTCTCACTTCTTTCTTTCTAGAGCGGGAAGTGAAGTTTAGGTAGATTTTGTACCCTTCACTCCTGTGATGATCCCATCTGTGTTTCTCCAACCGCTGATGTAAGGCGGGCTGGCTTATGTTTAGGAATAATGAGTACAAATAGTTCTCCTTGTCTTGAAGAACAATTAATTACTAATCATTCAGCCCAGAATGAAGCCATGAGGCTGTTCCCAGCTCTATTGAGAAGATCAACACAGGAGATACTCATCAGCAGCCCATGGTGATGATTCACTGCCCCACCACTCCCAAACTCTTCCCTCCCTCCACAAAAGCATTCACTCTTGCAAATCAAGTGGTTCTATTTTTATTAGCTCAAATATAACTGGATTTGTCTCAGAGTGGGAAGACTGGCTTTCAAATCAAGTTTTTAACTAATATGTTCAAAATTGCCACAGAAAAGAGAAGCAGGAACCTAAATAACCTACAGCCACACCTTTCATTTTATATTATTTTCACATTGTCCTGTGGGCAAACCCTTATGTGACTCAGCGATCATTTATTTACCTCAAGTGCTCTAAAATGGAAAAATACAAAGAAAGAATTTCCACTATTTCAGCTTGTTTTCTATTGCCATAGATTTACTTCACATTCAAAGGACAGATGGGTCTTAAAAAAGTCTGAAAGTAAGTAATTCAGTATCTAGAACTTGAAACTTGTGTAGTTTACATAGTATGGGTGGTATGGACTGATTATACACGTGGCCAGAAAAGCCAACGGCATCTTAGCCTGTATTAAAAACAGTGTGACCAGCAGGTCCAGGGAGGTGATCATCCCCCTGTACTCGGCACTGGTGAGGCCGCACCTCGAGTGCTGTGTTCAGTTCTGGGCCCCTCACTAGAAGAAGGATGTTGAGATTCTGGAGCGTGTTCAGAGCAGAGCCACAAGGATGGGGAGGGCTCTGGAGAACAAGCCTGATGAGGAGCGGCTGAGGGAACTGGGCTTGTTTAGCCTGGAGAAGAGAAGGCTGAGGGGAGACCTCATCACCACCTACAACTGCCTCAAGGGAGCTTGTAGAGAGGTGGGTGCTGGTCTCTTCTCCCAGGTGATGGGGGATAGAACAAGGGGAAACGGCACCAAGCTGTGCCAAGGGAGGTTCAGGTTAGAGATAAGGAGGAAGTTCTTTACTGAGAGGGTCGTCAGAAGCTGGCACAGGCTGCCCAGGGAGGTGGTGGAGTCACCATCCCTGGATGTGTTTAAAGAGCGGGTAGACGAGGTACTTAGGGATATGGTTTAGGGGGTAGACAGGAACGGTTGGACATGATGAACTCAGAGGGCTTTTCCAACCGAGCGATTCTGTGATTCTGTGCTGTTGATCCTCAGCACGTAAGAAGGCACACTGAACCAAAAAGACATGCACGAGATCAAGTAAATAATGACATTTCATCTGCAAGTCTTTCAAAATGATTGGTTTTTCCCTTTTCCATATCTGTTAAAACATCTTGCAGATGCTTCTCTAGTTTGCAGAAATTCCAGTTTCCCATGCGTAAGCACCTACATGTAAAACAATTTATTGCCTACTTATTATTTTTACATAATTCTGCTATTTAATGAAGCTATATTTTTTTCACATGAGCCTAAACAGCATTTTAGCTTTTTAGATTTTCTGGATATTTATTTTAATGTAACATTATTTTAATTATTTAATCTGCTAGAAACAAATTAAGAGCAGGATCCTAACTTAGGTGGTTCAGTAAGATGATCTCCAACCATGGTGATTCTCTGGTGCTTTCCCCACATCCAGCAGCCACACTGTTAGAGTAAAACCTTTATAAAGCATTTTGGAAGCCCCAGGTGGAAAGAGGTATGCATATGCGTGTCTTTAGCAAGGAGCTGTAATAAAAAATTCAACTAATTTTCTTTTTAACATGACTACGAGTAACAATCAATCCTTGAGCACAGCAATGTATCTGGTTTTGGTTTTTTTCCCCCCTTCTTTAGCCCATAAATATAATCCCATGCATCCCATCGTCCCTCCTCATTGCCTTGACGAGATCATACCTTGAGCGAATCAAGAAAATCTGGCTTGGGACCAGCAAAAAAGTAATGTTCGTGTGCCAGAGATGAGACATCGTGTGGGAAATATTTCATTCTTCCCAGGCACTGGACATCTTTTTATTGCAGCTAAACAGCTCTCAAACAACCCTGACAACATTTATTAGATCATCTCCTAGTACAAGAGGTCAGGATCTTTCCCAGGCAGACCTCAAGTTGTTGTAATGTGTAATGAATATGTGCGATATGAGGAAAAAAGTCAAAAAAGTCAGTTCATGCCTGAATTTTGGCAGTGTATTATCTGACCAACAAAAACTCCTAACACTCAACCGGTGCTTTGCAGGACTCGAATCTGGTAAACATCACCCAACTCTGCCTATGGAAACCAGAAATGCTTTGATCATCAGCAGTGACTTAAAAAGCTTTCAGAATATCTGTGTTCAAGAGAGAACGCATAATTTCACTGACAAAGCTGCTTACTTCCACACTGATGTTTGCCAGATCCTGCTCTGATTAAAGTCACCCCAGAACAACTATGTATAGGGATCAACAAGCTGCATTATACTGTTATTTATCATAACAAGGTTGCATCAGATCGCAGTGGTGATGAGAACTTCCTGCTTAAAGTGATAAAGAGTAAGCCAGCTCCACCTTTACTGGGATGAGTGGTTGCCTATTTGGGTACTAGAAATTTCATATGAAAGATGACTTGCTCACCACCAGAGCCAAGTGGGTTTCAGTGAGAGAGGCTGGCAGCGCAGAGAATGTGTCTTTTAAAAGATACAAGGCTTAATTTCTTGTTTTATTTTACTCCATGAAAAGAAAATTTGAAATTTAACTACTCAAATTATACAGGACTAAAGTTGACAATGTCTAAAAAAACCCGATTATAACCCCAAACATGATGTCTTTTCTGTAAGGTACTACATCCTTATGCAATATTGTTCAAGAACTTACAATTCTACTGCAGTTTTAGTACAGAGCATTCAATATTCAAGACACTCAAACAAAATTGATTTGGAAGTGATGAGTGTTTAAAAATTGTAGTGAAAATATTTTCCTCTGTTTATAAATCAGCTTAAATTAGGCCGCTTTTATTTAGCTATAGAGTATTAAAATTACAACAGTGATATCAATGCACTGGACTGGGAATCAGGTATAATTTACAATGATTGCATGAGAAGAAAGAGCTTTGTGCAAGTTAATTGAAATTCCAGAAATTTCAACATTCAGAATTTCCAAAGGGAACCGTCTACTTTGTCCTGCTGCTCTGAACTACTGGCAGCTGCATTTATGGACATTATTTTCTCTTGATAACATTATATTAACGGGATGTGTTAAGGGATTGTATGTAGAAAGGTAAATAATCAGCCCGCAAGCAGGCCACGTTGTGTCACTTACGCAGAAAATTGTGCTTGGGGTGACCTTGATCGGTTTTGTGTCATGTAAAACAACATATAGATGTGCAAACACACACACACACGCACACGTGTCTTCTTTCTGCATCTCCTATTTTCTCAGTCACTTATTTCTTATTTATTATCTGCACGCTGGATCGAGAGAAATAAATAAATAATACGGATGAATTATCTAACAGTACTTTGGTAACGACTGCAGGAACATAAAAGGATGCTATAAAGAGGAAAGAGATTAATTATGCCTCATCGTCAAGGAAGACAGAACAAGAAATAATTGCCTCAAGCTTCAGTGGGAAAAAATGTAGGCTAAATATTAGGACAAAAGATTTACTGCTGAAAGAATAGTTAAACAATAGAATAAGCTGTCAAGGAAAGTTTTGTAACTGCCATAATTGGGATTATTAATGGCTAGAACAGATGCTCAACTAGCAAGGATAGGTTGCTGATAACAACATCCAGTTCTGCGATGATATAGATGGATCTTAGCGTCTAACGGACAGATAGTGCGGCTGATATATCGGCTCTCGCTGGGTGAAGCACATCTCTTCTATCCAAGAGGCTTCTGAACATGTGAAATTTCACCCAGAAAAGCCCAGTACCCAAACAAATGAATGGAGCTGGCAGTTAAAGGCTTGGTAGCCCAAACACCTGACAGTGTTGTCTGAGGATCAGCACTTAATAAAGTGACACACGCTTATCTCTATTTCAATACTGTTAGCATCATGTTTGTTGTGGAAAATTACAAAACTTAAGTATATAACACTGTAGCCATTACAAGTAACACGAAATGTCTGTAAAAAGTATATGAACTCAGTCCAAATCATTTTACTTCAGTTGGATGTCCCGCGAAAAATATTTGTAGTCTTTTTATTTACAGTAGAAGAGATACTGATAGCATTTTTTGAAGTCTTTCATTGGTTTTTGTTTTCCTTTTTTACAAAATCTTTGGAAACAGAAATTAAGTCAGGAATTTGGTGGTCAAAAATCTCTGGAATTCCTCTTTTCCAAGCTAGTTAGTATTTCATATTCTGTATGTCCTGCAGAATACTACGAAGGAATAAATTAATGGTACTGAATTTATTAGAAAATTGTTTTCAGGCACAGAACACCAATTGTAAGATCAAATCACCAATTACATGTTCAAACCCTTGTCAATAATGTCACTTAATTGCACGCCGGGATATTAAATTAAACCCAAATGGTAAAATGTGCATTTGAGATTGATTAGTTTATTCCACGAATGCATTAGGTGGTTACTTAAAATTGATTAGCGAGGCTTCAGTTCAGTGCAGGAAATTGCTACCTTAATCCCAGCACTTCTCTCTTTATTCTCCAATTACATGAACTGCACTGCATGTATTGCAACTGTGAAAAAAATAAATGCCTTGGTCCGCTTCAGAAATTCTACCCATAAAACACAAGAGGCCAAAGAAAAGTTGGGCTCTTTGGCTGACAGCATTCTGAGAACTTATAATGGAAAACTCATCATTTCTAGCCTTGCTTTTTTACTAGGATTGACATCCAAAGTACTTCAACAGAAGTGTGAATTTTAGGTACCCACATTGAAAAGTCTGATAAAAAAATCTGATAAAAAGCGATTTGGTGGACGTTTACTTTTGGAAAGCAGCTGAACGCCATAGGCGTTGTATTCAGAGTTCCCCAGGTATTTGTTGCTGTGTATTTCAGCACGCACGGCAGCGCCTCTGACCTGACAGGCTGAGCAAATCGCACTTAAGGAGCAGCTCAGCCTGATCAAGGTGGAGAAAGCAGACGCAGCTTCACTGGAGATTCTGCCATCCGCTGGGTCTTTAACTCGCACTCTTAGCATCAGGCCCTCCAGAAGGTAACAATGCTACCTGATATTTCCACTTAAAACATGACTGAGCTGACTGCTGCTGCACTTTAATGAACTAGTTTGAGGTGCTTGAAGAAATTCCCTGAAGTTCAAAAGTCAGTGTTCTCTGCAGCATGAACTGATGCCATTTCAAGCCAAAGAGAGACGAAAGGGAAATGGAAAACGCTCTGAAAACTAGTAATCATGTACCATTTTCATGCAAACTCCTAGATTTCTTATTGTTATTGCTGTATATCCAGCAATCACTGCAATAAATATGTGCTGCTACAAATTAATTCTCTTTCTGGAATCGTATTTTAAGCAACAGGAATGAGCTCTACTTCACTCATTTAAAATGGAGATAAATCTTTACCTTTAGGAGAGAAGTCTGGATCTTAAATAGCATGGCCCTGCAAACTTAAGCTTCTGCCAGAAACAACGTTTCAGGTGTACCTTTGTCTTCACTCTGTTCACAGAATCCCAGCATGTCAGGAGTTGGAAGGGCCCTGGAAAGCTCCCCCAGTGCAACCCCTGCCACAGCAGGATCACCAGAGCAGTCACACAGGAACACGGCCAGGGCTTTGGGTGTCTGCAGACAAGGAGACGCCACAACCTCTCTGGGCAGCCTGGGCCATGCTCCATAACCCTCACACTCACAAAGTTTGTCCTCATGTTCTTATATTTTTAAATAACTTCTTGCTGGCCATCAAGTTTTAGATCTCATTTTGAGGTGTCAAACACTCCCGCATACTTTATAGTGAACGTGGTGCTCTCTGCTCCACTCTGAACGTTGAATGCACTGTAACAACTAATATTTGACCATCAAAACTCTTTTCAAATGTTTAACCAATTAATCTCACTCAGCGTTTTGAAATAATTGTAAATCCCAACACAATTTCTCAGTGAATTTAAGGACGGACTCCTTTGGCAACTTCACTTATGTAGACTGATATAGGAAATAGCTGAAGTTAACAGTTTTTCACTGGTTGCTAAAATTCCTCTTAGAAATCGTCTATGGACACCGGGATCATAATAAAAATGTGTTGAGATCAGTCACTCTAAACAGAGTTCTGACATCCCCACTTCCTATTTGTTTCCTGGTGTACATTTACCCATCCCACCAGATGTACGAATTTTACAATAGCAAGAAATATGTTTGGAAATACCTTTGGTATTTGGCTGCTATAAATAATCCTGTTAAGGATCTACAAATCTAAGGATACAGGCATCTCTGAAAACTTGCCACAGTTACCCTTTGAATAAATGTTTGCAAAGGTACGGGATCAGCTGCCATTTGAACTGGTTAGGGGTTTTTTAAAAGATTTAGGAAGTCAGACAAAAAGATCCAGTCAAGTGCTGGTTCTTCCTTTTGGAAGAGCACCTAATTTGATAAATATCACTGAGAAAAAATGCTTTATGCTTTTAAATAATTGGTATAATTTAATTTGCCTATGAATATTCCAGAAAATCAGGCTGTTGCTTGGAATATTTTGGAAATTACACCTTTGGAATGGATGCTGCAGAGAAATGAACGAAAACAGATTTGGATTAATTTGGGCTGTCATCAGCACAGGTCCTTTTCAAGAACCCGGTTCCAGTAGTCGTACTCATTTAACAAGGACTGAGAGCTAATACCGTATATTTTACTCTGCTATTATAGTAGTTTTAATATTAAATACCTACAATTAATATTTAGTCATTTAGTAACTTGCAAAGAACAATTCATTAATCCAATCCAGGATGTTTATTTTTTTTTATGATAACAAATAATTAAATCAAATCTCAGGCAAACAAAAGCCAAATCAATAAAAAATGAGAGAAAATGAGCTGAATAAATTATGACTTACAAACCGTTTAACATCAGCAGGTCAGGCAGAGTTCATTAATCTCTGAAGTACTGGAGGAAATGAAATAAAACGAACTAAATAATGTGGATTTTTTGAATATTTTTAGTGGAATATTTGAGAGCACTTGGTAAGTATTCTCATGTGAACGCATGGGGAATGCTGAGCATTCGGCTTTTAAATGAAAAGCAACCAGCGAGCTCTGATAGAAGGTGTAAAAGTTTAAAACCACCAGTTTTATCTGTATGGCTCTAAGACACATTCTTATTGATTTACTGCGCCTTCCAAAAACCTGAATTCTCCTTGCGTTCCTTTTCTACTGCTTTGCTGTTTAAAGATACGAGAAAATGTGTGAAAAGGGGATTTATTTTTATATCACTGCGTTGTCCTACTAAATTATTTAAAATGAAGTATAATAGTTCATATTTGGTGTACGTTGCAGCACCTGCTCTGTTCCTCCAGGAGGTATCACTGATCATCACTGCGTATTCACATCTACTGAGTTTCAACAGACACCAGTGGTGAATCACAGAACAGAAGCAAAAGCAAAACTTTATGAAACTTAAAATTTATTGGCGCCAGGAATCCTTAAAATGTGGAAATATCATCATTAAAATTAGTCATTATCTTTTTCACAAAAGAAAAAAAAGGAATAAAATCAAGGATCTTGTACTTCATAGATTCGGTTACACATTTACTGCTATTTCTTTACCAAGTTAACCGCTTTTATTTGGTAGGAGGATAACTGATGAACCAGCTGTTTCAAACTGGCCTAGAAATTCATTATCCGAAAGTGTCTGAGAGTTCATGCAAATGCAGAACTTCTATTTAATGGACATAAAATTGAGTCTTCATTTTGAGTCCCAATTCTGCAACCTGTTAGGGTTAGACCACATTCCTCAGCATACCCCCGAACACCAGCGGTTGCTTATCTTGCAATACACACAGAAGAATGCTGTGTTGGCTCTGAGATCTGATTCAGACTCGGTGTTGCTTCCTCTATCTGGTTCTGCATTGCACAATTCAGCATATTCTCTAAATTTTATTAGATCATATTTGACCAAGCAGAGAAAACTATTATGAGGATCTTGCTTTTGCATGGGACAGCAGCAATCAATACACACATATGTAAGTCATTGTTCATTCAGAATGAGCCCTTGAGGAACTTATTATTCGTGTTATAATTCATTTATACTTTGGAATTAAATTATTTGAATAATCCCAATGTTGCCTGAATACTCGTGAATTGCAGATAATGTAATCTAATGATCACAGCTAACACTGGCTTGGCACTACTATACACAAACGTGTATAAATATAAATATAGAAATAAATATAAATACTTATACATGTTTTATGTGTTTATATAAATATATATGTGGTTTAGGATTTGAGTGCTGTTTGTTTTCTTCTTGTTTTTATCTGTTACGTGCATTTTTTACTTCTTAACCAAGTGTGTTAGCACAACGTGGCTCTCAGATTCTATACAACATGCTGATAAAATCTTCTATTGAGTTGATCAACGTGTGACAAAGAATTTTTGCAGGCTCATTGATGGCAATGTGTGACGTGAGATGAATCCATTTTGTCCCTCATTTTCACAATGCTGCCTATGAATTCCCTCTGAAAGTCTTCCATAAACTGGATTGCTTTCACTTTTATGTGAGCAAGATCCAATTTTTTTTCTTTTCTAATAATTTTTTTGTTTCATGAGCATATGTTTAATTTATAAGTCAACATATTACCAAAAAGAAGGTTAAATCAGCCTCAAAGGAGTTCTATGGTGCTTCAATCATGCTGCTTTGCCAGACCCCATCTAGTGATCTAGTTCAAAGAAGACTAACTTGGGTATGTTTATATTGCATGATGGTGGATGGTTTTGTTCATATAACCAGCTCATACATAGCAGCAAACAAAGAACTAATTTAAAAGTATCTTTTAGAAGGAAAGAAATAGAACCACTTATTTCTGGTTTTACTTCCTGGAAAGTCAATCCAATGCTTCCTTTTCATCAGTGGGAGGGGAAAAAGATAAGGAGCCAACAGCTCAGTCTCAACTTTCATATGCTGAAGACTGAATTCCTAGGTAATATATACAATTAAATACCTAAATATCTAAATATGAAATCTATAATTCAATAATTTTTTCCATCAAAATACATTTGTGCCTAAGTCTCCAGTGAAATTTCTTACTTTGCATCAACATCACCGTTTCCTTGATGCTCAATAACTAAACACATTCTCTTCTTTGAACTCTCTCTGATTTGCCAATCTTCTTTTCCATCATAAGCACCAAAATAAGATCCATGTTACAGTGACTACTCTACCGGAGTTAAATGATACAAGCAGAAATGCAATCATCCCACTTCTACTCAAAAATCCATCATTTATGTCTGACGATCACACTGGGAACTTTCACTCAGCTGTGAAACAGAAGTCCTTTTAGATTTTTCTGAAATGGTGACACACTAAATTGAAATCCATGTCACACATATGGCCCTACGGTTACCTGATTGTCTCATCTGGACAGTTTAAGTATCACACTTTTCCTGTTTAGCTGGATCTTTCCAAATGCACTAAATTGAACTGCAAATCATCAATACAGTCAAGTTCTTCTTGAGTAGAAGTTATAGGGACCTGATGATTCAAGATCAGGACATAAACCAATGTAGACTTGTGCCATTTTTTACTGTAAAACTATAAAAAAATAATACTTATCACAGCGATTTGAATACATCCTCTCAAATACAGAATAATTCAATAAATACTTAGTTCTTAGGACTGAGAAGTATTTTTTTCCCACTGGTATGTGACCAAACCAATCATAGGGATCTTTTGTTTGTTATGCAATTTAAAAAGTAACTTTAAAATTATTTTAACTGTGCTGATCATGAATAGGATCACAAAAAGGCTACGGTTGGTAGGGGCTTCCTGAGACCATTAAATTCAACTTCCCCACCCAAAGCAGGGTCACTGCTCAAGGCTGCAAAAATGAATGTCTTTATGAGTGTTCTCTCAATAAGAAGACTTAGGCTTCTTGAACATCTTAGTGAAAAGTTTGTGCTCCACTTATACTTTCCATTCTATATTTAATTTTTTTTTCCAAATGATTTCTTTTAATTTTTGTATTGCTCTCAGCTTCTGAATTTAGCGACTACTTCTAAAACATGCGACTACAAACATTTCTACCTTCATCTTGGCGGCCTAAGAGCTGGTATTTTTTGCTGTTCATCAGTCAGTACCACTTGGCTAGATTTTGCAACTGATATGAACCCACCTGGTTAGCCTTAAGAAAATGTGCCCTGACCTTGCACTGCTTAGGGATTTCAAACTCTTTTTGAAAGGTAAGGATCAAATTGTTGAGAAAGAATCAACTGAGAAATGAAAATGCTCCTGAATACTTCTGGTGAGATAGATCTTTACACATCCCTAAATCACCCTGACCTTCTGGGTTTTTCTGTCCTAAGGAGAGTGTCAGTGCAGTGTTTTCACTTCTGATCATGCATCAACAAATGTGATTCAAAATTCTACCCAAATCTGATGTAAATGCCTTTGTCCTTTTGGTATTTATATACTTAGAGATATTTCAGTGATTACTCTTTAATACTTTTCTTGAAGAGAGAATATTAAAATGCTTGTTTAGAGTGGATGCTTTGAAATACCCTAATTGATGTCTCATGTTATGCCTTCATGTTAAGCATAAACACAAATAATTAAGAAATTCTACCTGAGCTGGCTGATGTGAGTGTGCAAATGTTGGTATTTGTAAAGTTAAATTGTTCAGGATATATGTCATAGGAATTGTATCTAGATAAGAACCTGCTATGGAGGTTCTTGGGATCTGAAACAGAATAGAAGGCAGTTGAAAGACAACAAGATGGATCCTCGAGTTGTAAAATTAGCACGGCATTC
>NW_010205091.1:0-21328 GCF_000695765.1 Mesitornis unicolor | reverse complement strand
GTACCTAAGACATGAAGAAAGAGATGTAAGGAAAAGAAAAAGAGAAGGCAGAAAAAGAAGGTGGAATGTTTATCAGGTCATATACACATCTGGGACAAAACGTGTGAGCTTTTGGAAGAGCTAATAAAAGGCTAGACGTTATCAGCTAGGTCTTACCATCTAAAGTTTTAGGAGTTTGGTGTTCTGAATCCCATATAAATAAACATTTGCCTTTCAAAATCAGCATCAAAAATAGCATTAAGCTTCATTTTTGGTACAGCTGATAATACTAAACAGGAAAGACCAATAATGATAATAGAATCTGAACTTGTTCTGTACCCCTAGATCTTGTCTCAAGCACATTGTCGGTGGTCCCAAATATTGGTAGAAATCTTTCCTTTGATTTTGCTTTACCTGTTCTACTGCATGATAATCTCAAGTAGCCTTTCAGTGTCTTTCACAACTGCCATACTCAATTTGCAAATGGAGAGAGGCAGTTATAGGAGATGATGAAAAGGGTGAATGTAAGTTTGTAACAGGATGCAACAGTAGCCTTAAATCAGAGAAAAAGGAGGTTAGCATAAAGAACTCTACAGAGTATATCAATTTTACTGCCTTAGTTTAGGTAAATAAATGACAGAGTTCTTTCTAAGTTGTGGAAGATATGTGGATATTTTAAATAAACACGTGAATTTAATGCTGTTAAATAGATGGAGAGGCAGTTTGCCAAGAAAACGAAAAGCCTGAACTGCTCACTGTACAAAAGTAATGTGGGTTTTAATTCCTTCAGCTTTGAATTAAGACATATGTTGTCCCTTGTAACTCACACTATACCTGTTGAAGGCATCCTTTATCTGGCTGCTTTTTAAAGTGCTATGTGGTCTCGGACAACCTCTAATTGTACCTTTACAGCACAAGAAAGCATTATTGATGGCCAAAGGAAACTAAAACCCACGAGTTTATTTTATTCTATGACCAAATTCATTTGCTGCTATTCAGGCTGAATAGTCCCTTATGCTGAAATTAATCCCTCTGGAAACCCAGGCCGAAATCTTGTCTGCTTTGAAATCAGTGCTAAAACTCTGCTGGATTTTAATGAAAGCTCAGTTCCACCAGCATAAGCTATTCGGAGTAAAAAGAAAGAAGGCTTAAAAACGTAAGAAATAATGTTTGTTTCATGATAAGTGAAGTGAGCTTCTGACTCATACATTTAAGTCTGCTCAATCATCTTGCCTTTTAAAATGTTATTTTTAAAACGAATAACCTTGCATTTTTAGACAGATCATATCTTAAGGATTCTCAGCTGCATGCTCAAAATGCTGCTGGTAGAGGTAAAACCAGACGCCAATTTCCACCCGTCTTCTGATAACCTATTGCAACCCGTGTTGACTTCAACTTGGAACATCTATCGAGACGCATCTCCAACACGACCCCAACAACTTTATTCACTATTTTCTGCACAAAACACAAAGGGACAAATATGAGGAATTCTAAATCTGCGGTGAGGAACCCGTACTTTCTACAGGACGCATACTCTCTAGACATTTCTGCAGCAGGTGACATTATCTTCCAAAGACTTTGTTTGCAAAGTTGGTCAAAAAGCAAAGGAGAAAGCTTATTTTTTTTTCTTCTTTTTACTATTTTTAATTAGAAAATGCTCCATACAACAGATCTTAGAATGTGAATTGCATCCAGATGATTTCAGCTTCTCGCCAGGAAGGACATTTTTTAGGGAAAACAGTGACAGTTGAACTCTGGTTTTATGTGGCTGTTCACACATGGTAAAATAACATGGCTCACCCTGTCTCCATTATGAAATTGAGCATGGTTTACCGCAACAGAGTCAGGTTCAGCAAATTAGGCCAATGAACTTTTGTCTGTGTTCATAGCAAACACTGAGGTATCATTAGAACAAAGTGGATCTGGAACACTGTTTATACAAGGAGGTTTCTCCACATTTGAGCTGCTCTTGAAGGGAAACAGGCTGTGCCAACACAGCTGCTTCAAAACAATGAACTGAACTGTTAGTTCAGAAACCCTAAACAGTAAGACATAGGAGCATGGTAAAGACTGAACTGGTTTGTTTGAGAGCTTAAATACTGCAGAATGAGTGGTCTGTCTGTGCTCTGGCAGGTTAGCTGTACACACGTATTTGAATGACGCAGCCTTCTGGACTCAAATAGAGAAGCAAGATTGCAGATAATCAGCTTAAAGAATTAGTACTCTCCATATAAAAAAGCAATTGGAGAGAAAAAATAATAAAAAACACAGTGTGAAAGATGCAGAGAGTAATTGTACATTTACTTTATAGTTAGCACCGGTTAAAGATTAGCATGATGTCCTGTTTTCCTATAAGGAATTAAACCACACAATTTACAGTTCTGTGTACATCCAGCCCACGATTTTCCACTTGAATTAGAGTTGTATAGGATAGATTATGTCCCAGAACTCATTTAGCTCTAGTCCTCTTTGCTGAATCAGCAGATAATTGTGCTTTCAGAAGCAGTAAGTTTCTGTCTCCAGAGCAATAAAAGTAAAGCATGGTATCTAATAAGAGAAGACATAGTTACATCAGAATCTGAGACCATGACAATAAGCAAGAACCTGAGACACAGAATGAACAAAGGTGTCAGTGGCATCAGTGCGGCCCATAAAATAGATAAAAAATAGTTTATGTAGAATCATAGAATCACAGAATGGTTTGGGTTGGAAGGGATCTTAAACCCCCCCCATCCCACCCCCTGCCATGGGCAGGGACACCTCCACCAGCCCAGGCTGCTCCAGGCCCCGTCCAACCTGGCCTTGGGCACTGCCAGGGAGGGGGCACCCACAGCTTCCCTGGGCAACCTAGGCCAGGGCCTCACCACCTCACAGTAAGAATTTCTTCCTAATATCCAGTCTGAATCTCCCCTCTTCCAGTTTGAAACCATTCCCCCCTTGTCTTACCACTACATGCCCTTGTAAAAAGTCCCTCCCCAGCTTTTGTGTAGGCCCCTTTTAAGTACTGGAAGGCTGCTATAAGGTCTCTCCTGAGCCTGCTCTTCTCCAGGCTGAAAAATCCCAATTCTCTCAGCCTGGCCTAAGAGGGGAGGTGTTCCAGCCCCTGATCATAGAGGTCCATGCCCTTCTTATGCTGGAGGCCTCAGAGCTGAACATCGTACATCAGATGGGGTCTCATAAGAGGAATAGAGAGTTCACCTCCCTCGACCTGCTGGTTGTGCTTCTTTTGGTACAGACCAGGAGACAATTTCTTTGGTCTGGTGCTGTTCCCATGCAGCCAATAGGAAGATCCTTATTAATTTAAGTAAATTATGAAGCAACAATAACACCCGTCAACGTAAAATTAGTGTAATCCATGCAGCTGCAAACCAAAATCCCAAAGTGTCAGTGCAGTTAGGGGATTATAATTACCCTTTGAATAAAACCACATTCTAATAACTCAGAATCAACAGAATTGAATTTTCATGCAAAGAAAATGGCTATGGTTAAGCATTTGCCACATTTTTTAAAATGAGGTATAAAAAGCTTTAAATAAAAGCATGTTTGAAATACCATGTCTGACCACCTAGTTTCATATATCCTATGCTCCATGAGCTTCCTTCTCCTCCTATGTATGGCAATTTAAAACATGATTCAAAGCTGTAATGTTAATTATAGAGTCAAGAATCACTACCTGTGATACTGTCTGTGTGTAGCTACAATCTCATGGTATCCCAAGCTAAATCATTACAACCTTGGCTTTTAATACTACATATGTATATTGCAGTTGATATGTTATATACTTAAGTGCTTCAGTACTTACACGAGATAAACCTATTGGATAACTTCTAAATAACATTTTATAAGTTCACAACTCAATCCAAAGATAATAAATATAAATGCAGAATAAATAGAGCAGTATAAAATCATTATTCTAAGGATTAATCTGAGGGTAAAGACAACTACAATTCTGTATTCTTGACACTAGAAATTTTCAGTAGCCTAAATCAGAGAACTACGTGTTGATTCTTACAGAGACAAGAGCTGATAACACGCTGCCCAAAGGATTTCTAAGTGTAACGACATAGGCTTATGTATACTCAGGGTTTCCTTCATCTCAAAGATGGCTTAAGAAATAGGCTACTGGATAATGTATCCAAAGAGCCTATTGAAAACAGACAGCAAAGTAATGAACATAAACATCTCAACACCATAGCCTAATAGCTTAGTTAAGACCAAGTACAGCTTAGCTGTGACATTGCTATGACTGCAGCATGGAAATCTCCATGAGAAAATGCTGGTCATTTAAAAAAAACATAACACCATAAAAAGTTAACGATGCAGTGCTTCCACACCAGAAACACGTAGCTGCCAGGCTAGGGAAAACCTATTTACTATTTTTGATATCAGCAAGACAGATGCTATCCTAACCAGGCATTCACAGGGAGAGAAATTCAATTATCTGTTTCCAATTAAATGAACTCTGTCTTTTAGAAATACGGATGCTCTTATTTTAGCAGATGCCATAATATCAGGAGTATCCATCCAGCATGGATATGACCACTTTTGCTAAGTTTTGTTTCTTTCATCCTTATTGACATTTCAGCATGTCAATAAGACAAAATATAGCCTCTAAGTAAAGGAATTTCTATTCCTTTCTGCTGCAGCATCACTTCAGATTAGTTTTAGCTTTTCTCCGTATCAGCCTCATTACATACAATCAGTATCTGTGTTCAGATTCCTGGAAGCGGAACATTTAATGACCCACGTGAGCCAAAAAGTATTACGTACATTTGCACTAGGGAACCAGGTGGTGCTGAGGAGCACTATCTTGAGCCAGAGGAAATAATCTTGAAACACAATACTGTTTTTTCCAGGCCTCTGTTAAATGACTATCATCTTGCACCACATAAAGCATGTTTTCCTGAGGTAAAGTCAATGAACTCAGTGGACCACGGTGCAGCCTATTTCTCACTGTCTTTCCATCTCACTGTAGCTTTTTCCCTTTAATTTTAAAGGAAAATTTCCCCCACCCCACAAATAAAGTAAAGATTAAAGCAGTGTAGCTCTATAGAGATTACCATACGAATCTATAAATCCTGAATCTAATAGAAAAAAAATACTTTAATCTCTAATTTTTCACATTCCTCTCCTGTTTTGTAATATGACAAAAGGAGCATTACTTCTGTTAGTTGGTTTGTTTAAGTGCTGTGAAATTATCTCCAGTGAGGGGTATTGGTAAGAGTTAGGGGCGAGGGGCAGGACAACAGGCAGTACTGCAAAAATTGGAAACCTTCCACTGAAGTCTCTTATGCGTATGGAGATCAATGGATATTGGTCAATGAGTGACCCATCTTCCATTCCTCTTCTGATGCTGCCCCATGGGACGGTGAAGTAGATTTTTCTGGTAGAATCCTCTCTGGAAGAATTAAGAGGACAACAGACTATCTGGAAGTTGAATGAGCTAGACAAGTTTTTAAGATAAGCTTCTAATGAACAGATGAAAATTAAAAAAAATAAGAAACTCCAGCAAAAAAACATTCCCAGATTATGAAAAAAATGATCATAGTTACCACATTGATAGTGCTATGAGAAAGCGCATCTAGAGCATAAAGAAGACAGATAGGTCTGAAACATGCAATAAGAAACAGATGAGATAAAGATTTGAACATGTAAGTGAAGGAGACTTTTCTTTCCTTAACGTTTAGTCAGAACAAGGGTCTCCATTAACAAATCTTTTAAGGGCTGAGAGGACTGTGAGATTAAAAAAAAACCCCAAAATAGTGAGAATGTCCAGTTTTGAACTGATTGCCTCTTTTAGTGACATAAAACCCAGTGTCTTAAAAAATAATTCCTTCCTGATGTATTTTTCCTGAAATTAGTGAACTTGGAGATGGGAACTGACAGTCTCAGGTATCAAAACCTTTTACTCAGACTCTGAAGAAGGGTGGGCAAAGTCAGTGCGAGTATCCACTGGCTTTTGCTGTGGGTTTTCACCAAGCCTGACAGGAAATGAAGTACTACAATAATGAGTGGGGATTTCAGTTTTCATGGTGCAAACGCCCTCCTGGGATATTGCCAGATAGTTCCCATTGTGCAGGTAATCTTTAAGATCCAAGCACCTCTTTTCTATCTGTCTTCTCAATGTTGCCACTGAGCTATCTGACTCCAGAACCGCTACCACAGCAGCCCTTGGCAGGGCTGAAGACTCAGATACACTTCAGAAACTGGATGTGTTTACAGCAGGTATCTCGGATGACAGCTTGTTTCCTAACTTCCACATGTCCCTTCACTGCATTTCACTGCACCTCTACCCAGATATCATAGAACTTTGCTGCTTTTTGATTGCTAGCCCGCATTGAACGTTGTTACCATTTCTGATAGGTAAATCAAGATGGTTTTTAACAGCTGCTTTTATTTTATTACCACTTTTGATACAGTCACATTATGAGGTCAGAATATGCTGGAGATTTCCAGGGAGCTCTCTTCTGGCTGCTGGCTTCCTGTCTCTGAGGAATGTTTCAGCACGCCCACGTACAGATGCGGACCCAGCCATGGGACCCCAGCCGACAAAGTCACAGCGAGACACCCGGTCCCACATCAAAGAAGACTGAACCTATCATTGGTTGGAAACGTAAGCAGCTCTCCTATTACCTCAGTAAAACACTACAATGTCTGTTTTGCTGGACTCCGTAATGCAAAGACAAAAATGGAGCTGACTAAAGTAGCACTTGTTCAGATTATTATCCGAGACGTTAAAAACCAGAGGGCTAACACTAAGGGATACATCCTGCTTTATTTATTCTGCAATATTTATCTCTGGAACTCCACTGTCTGATCTGAACTTTTATTCTGCACTTATTTCCAATTTCCTTCAGAAATTTTCTTCAAGGAAGGGAATGTAGGCAACATAACAAGGGAATACTGATAGCCCTGTCATCGTTTCCAGGAATGTATTTAAAGTTTAGGAGAGGTTTTTCAATCGTGAGAAGTCAGTGCTGCGAGCAACTTTGGGATACTGATGAATGTGAAAGCACATCACCATTTCCCAACAGCTGAGTAAAAATCAAGATAGTAGCGCAAAACTCATTTCTCATACAAAAGGAGATACACAAGAACCCTTCATTTGCTTCACCCATGTACTAGCTGTGAACAGCAGTTATCTGGAATTGCAAATTCCACATTGGTTCATCACTAGGAAGTGGAGAGGAGTGACTGGTGCCACCAAGCACCAGGCACTGATGTGGTGAAGCCAGGGTGGTCCCCAGACAGACAAGGAAAGCTCCCAACCACCTCCCCCATCCTTCTGAGCATGGCTCGATCTGTGATGTATGGTCAGAACAGCAGTTTGGGCTATTGCCCTGATTCTGGATGCTTAACTTCAAGCCAAAACCTAGCCAGAAGCCTCGTCATTAGCCTGCAGCCCTAGAAGTTTCTAAACGTTTTATTCCTGTTTCTTAAATATGAACAATATGGAGGACAAATAAAATAAACCCCACCACCATGCACCAAAGGTATGAGTTATTTGTGTATCATGTCTGTGCTGCTGCTCAGTTCTCTTAGCTCGACTGCAGTGTTTGAACTCATCCAGTACGGCAAGCTGGAGCTCCATTTAATCTGATCTTCAACTGCAGGTTGTTTTTCATACCTTTGAATAAAACCCAAAGAAATACAGAAAAGGATAGTAACAAATTAGTCTAAATCATACCTTTTCCAATAGGGATTAACGATCCTGTCACAGATTAGGCAACAGGAAGGTATCTCTGGACCTAGCCTTGAAATGGCTGAGTTGTAATTCCTGAAACAGAGAACACGGCAATTCAAAATAATTATGTTACGTATGCTACAGATGTTATCATAAAATTAATAAATCTGGAATTTTAGCAGTATTTTTTGTAGCAAAAATTGTCAGTTATGATTAGCACAATAGAATAAACAAAGTAGATTATCTTGAATTATATATATTATTCAAAAAAGTCTGGAAACAACTTCCGAAATCTTTGGCAACTTCAAGCTCATGAAGTTAAAGACAAGGAGGTCAGCTAAGAGAGACGACTCCACTGAGTACAAACTTCCAAGAGAAGAAACCCTGGAGTGTCTCATGATGAAAAAGAGCAGTTCAACAGACATAACACCAACTGACAGTGCTACATATTCAAGCCCTGATCCAAACATTGCTGACACGCTGCTGATCTGAATGCAATTGGCTCATGAGAGCCAGAGCAGGCAGAGTTCAGGCTACGAGTTCAGGCATTTTGAGCTCACAACTAGAAGCTCAATTTTCCTTCTTTTTCTTTGCATACTTCAACTAAAAAAAAGTAACTGGGAGCTTTTGTACCCCCAGCCTTTGTAAAAGGATGTGCTTGTCCTGGCACATCAAACAAACAGGACAGAAGGAACTCTGAGTTATGCCATCTCACTCAATTGGGGCTGTGAACTTAAGAGTTAATCTTGCAAATGACGCTGGAGTTTTATGTTTCAATACATATCTACTCTTCCCAACATTCCCAAAAAACTCCGCTGAAAGGGTTCACCTATAAATGTTTTCCAGTAAGTTCCTATTCATCAGCTGCTATCAGCCAGCTGAGCTCCACGTTCATCAAACGTTACCAGAGAAACCGCAGTGACTGATCACGCCTTGTAACCAAAATCAACTAACGATGAGAAATGGTTAATTACTCCAAATACTTCTGGGCGTGCAGAAGCTTCTAGAAGTCTTTTCCAGTGGGAAACTCAGCGAAAGTGCCACCATAAATATCCCTAATCATCCTCCGAAATGTAATAGCTTTCTTTCTATTGGTTATAATTGTAGCTAAGGTAGATTTAGGTGTCAACAATCTGACACATTTGTTTTGCCCAGGTACTGAGAGTATGAAATAACTCAGTGGTAGTAATATAACTCTGGCTAATGTCATGTGCTGGATGAAATATATCACAGAATCACACAGAATCGCTCGGTTGGAAAAGCCCTCTGAGATCATCACGTCCAACCGTTCCTGTCTACCCACTAAACCATATCCTTAAGTACCTCATCTACCCGCTCCTTAAACACATCCAGGGATGGTGACTCCACCACCTCCCTGGGCAGCCTGTTCCAGCTTCTGACGACCCTCTCAGTAAAGAACTTCCTCCTTATCTCTAACCTGAACCTCCCTTGGCACAGCTTGCTGCCGTTTCCCCTTGTTCTATCCCCCATCACCTGGGAGAAGAGACCAGCACCCTCCTCTCCACAACCTCCCTTGAGGCAGTTGTAGGTGGTGATGAGGTATATGCCTTGTTACTGTGGAGATACTTCAGATAGAGAAGAAGAGGTAAAGGGCTTCCCATAAAATGCAGGGTTTATAAGCACTCAGAGCTACTCTGGTATTCCTTATGCTGAATTTCAGTTACTAAAAGTTTTTCTTATGCAAAAGAATGATCACAGGATCATGTTCTACAAAACACAGTAAAGGAATCCTGTGTTTTAACCTTCTGAGGTCTCCAGATGGTTTCTTGCTTCCAAACAGGCTTCTGAATACGTAAATCGCTTTGGAAACCTTTAATATATTGTATTCCTATTTTACTTATGACTTTCTATAAAACATTCATTGGAATAGAATATTACAAAAGTTTTTGCATTATTTAAAATACAGGGCTTAGCTTCAACATACAGGGCCTGTAAATTGTATTCCAGAAATTAAGAAACTTTATGCTCCTTGAGTTTAAATTTTAAAAACTTGAATATTTAGGTTATGAAAAGTGTAGTCCTTAATGTTAGTGTCACTGCATCTGTACCAGTTGACTTCAGTAAATTGAGCAATTTGCCTTAAGAGAAAGAAGGGGAGAACTCTGACGATGAACAGTTTGACCCACAGAAAGTGTACATTAGAGTACCTTCATGAAATAGAGTTGATCTTTTTGAATCCAGATCTAGCTAGTCTACAAAACCCACACAATCCAGCTAGTCTACAACCACCACACAGAGCAGTCAGGACCCTAAACTTCTTTATCTAGTGCCTTTTTCAGATGTCTACAGGTACAACCTATATGCCCCTCCTGAATGTGCAGGGAGCCACTGGCATACCTGTCACCTCCACAACTACATCTTGGGCACACCACACCACACAAAACAGGCGTACACGCAAATGTTTAAGCAACAGAATCACTTCTCAACATCACGGGATTTCACTGGCCCCCATCTGGAATTGATGTTAATTTAAGTTTCAGAAAACATACTGGGATACACACTGCCCTCCCTGTAGCTTCTGCAATGTAAGACTTTTTCAGGTCACCATAATTTTGCCATTTGTATCTTCAATTTTACATACGTATTCACAGCTCACATGATGAGACTAAGCGTGGTTGTGGAAACATGTTTTTGAATGTGACATTTCACTTGTAAATGATGATAGAGAAACAAAAAAAACCCCAGACAACAGACATTGGTACAAAGATCAGCAAAATTCTTACCTTTCCAAACTGCAGATACAATTCTTCATAATCAAGTCATGCAGACAAATGCATTTGTGAGACCAAATTGCATTTGTAGGAATCTGACATGCAAAAGTCTTTCATTTTAAAGGTTGTTTATGAACGCTCAAAAGGCAAACGTTTTTATTATATTTGGGGATTAGATTTCCTACAATAATATTTACAGAGTTTTAGTTGTCTGTATGCTCAGATACATAAAGGACCTTTCGGTACGTGCAAAATACCCTCTGATGATGATGGTGATTACTCTGTGCCACTGCTATAAAATGAGGAAATGTTTTCAATCTTAGACCATAAAGGCCTTGGAAAAGTACTTGGTCATCGTGCTGCAACTCTTAAGGATCAGAAGGAAAAACATAAAATGATCGATATATGTCCTGGTTTGAGCTAAACAGAACTAATTTTCTATTCAGTGATTTTACTTTTCAGCTCAGTCTCTTCTAAGTGCCTGAACTTGCTGAAACCAGCAGCATGGTTTTCCACTATTGGCTGCTGGAAGTGATCAACTCAAGGCCACGGTCTCCCCAGGGGGGCTGTGTCTGCACCTACAGGAGGAGCAGACCCAACCCTGCCCAACCAGGGATTGCATCCCACACACGCCACACTCAGTGCAAAGCCCAGGGATCACCAGGGTCTGGACCCTTCCAGCTTGGACCCTTCCTTCCCTCTCCACCCCTGCAATGGCCCAAGGCCCAGCAGACCCTGCTGCTTCGCCTGCCTCTGATCCTGAGCCCTGTGTTCCTGCATCAGCTCCCAGGGCTGCTGGGTCCGCACTGGGACTTTTCCAGTGCTCCCAGAGCCTCTGGTGCCGTCGTCGTCTTTGGGGGAGGATTTTACATTGGTTTTGTAGATACATTTGTACATGTCTGTATATATTCCATTATTTCCTATTTACATCATTATCCTGTAGTATCAGTATTATTGTTTTATTAAACCTGTCAGTTTTCTTTTCCAACCCGTGCAGTCTCTCTCCCTTCTTCTCTTTTCTCTTCCCTTCTGGGGAGGGCAGAGGGGTTCACAGAGAGCGTCTGGCCAGGGTTTAGTGGCCAGCCCAGCCCTAAACCATGACAATATGTATGAACCTACTCAAGACACTGTTACTGAAATAGAAAAAGTGGTTTACCTACAAGATGAATGTGCTATTTCATTTTCAACACCACTTCTTCATTACAACTTTCTTGATAGAAACTTTCTGGATTCAAAACCAATCTTTGCCTTGGGGGCTGTATTCCTGCTAACCTTAAGAGGACACATATTCAAAGCACAGAACAATGTGTCTATATTCAAAATAACTACTTGCATTAAAGAATCACATAGAAGAGGGCCTTGATTTTTTTCTAAACTGCTCCTGCAACACTAAATATCTGTGAATGATGAGAAGATCACATTATTAAGAGACGAGATAAAAGAGAAGATCAATGAATATGGACACAGATACATACACACACTGAAGGAAATGCGGGTGAGGTGTTTGTCTTCCCAAGGACATTACTCAAGGGAGGGGAAAAAAGGTTAAGTTTCTGAAACCAGCCTATTTAAGAGTAACAATTTACCATTTTATTTTCCATCCTTTTTCCCTACTTAGGAGTTTTTGCAGACCCCAAGGAAAATGAAGTCTTCAGCTCTGACATGCTGCTGCGAAATCAGACCAGTATACCAGTAAACACTGCAGAGGATTTTACTGGACTTATTCTGGCAGATAACACTTTAAGCACATCTCAGTATAACCAAGTGACTACTTGCACTCATTACAATTTTCTATTTATATGGGTAAGTTAGTGACGATGACATGCAAATAACAACCAAAACCAAGCTCTGCCTCCAGGAGGTAAAGTTTCAAAATCAAATGAATCATCTCCAGCTAATGTAAATTGCCACTGTATCAGTTAATTTTCCTACCAAAGCAGCAAAACAACTGGATATTTCTTTTGAAACACAATCATCCACCGCTTTGTCTTGGGGAGTGCCAGACTTTAAAACCAGAATTCATGGCATTTTGAAATAAAAGATGACATCTTCTGAAAAACAGACAAATGAAAACCCCTCAACAATCAGAACCTGGATTCCTTTCTGTCAGAAAATGACTGTTAATTTGCTGAATTCCAGTTCTCATCCTAACAACATGATCATCTGAAAATATATATATATCTTTATATGAATATATATGAATATATGTGTATAGTTGGGTCAAGGGAAAAAGAATGGAGGTTGTCTCTGGTAATATGTACCTGTTTTCCCTGATAAAAGACAAAATATTACAGGGGCAAGCAATGACAGACTCAGGCAAGCAGAATGCTCTTGGAAGAAAAGGATACAGGTTTTGGTGTCAGTATTATGAAGTACAAATTAATAAATTAAATAGGCAACGCTTATCATTTTTAGTTATGAAGATTATTTTATTTCCCAGCTCCAAGAGGGAGTGGCCAAAGTGATCACCACACGTCAAAAGAAGAATATTAACTTAGCAACATGTAGTAATTCAGTTCCTTTCAACTATTTTCATATCCATAACACTAAGATTTCTTTTGAGATGGCCTTCAGATGACAAGCCTCATAAGCTACCTTTCCCCTGTCTACACTGCTAATTGATGGTCAAAATCAAAGCCATAAGACTATGAAACCAGAAGCCCCGGTCCTCTAACATTTTGTGAAGTTGGTTTTTTGGGAATCAGCTTAAGAATTTGGGGAAAATTCCCAGCGAATTTATTTCCCTGAGGTACATCTTAAAAACACTGCAGAAATGGTGAGTGACTATCAAAGAAAGTCTTGTAGGCCTGAAAGTCAATCCTTTCAAGAGGTTTGCACTAAGGAGATTGCTACATATTAGATAACATTAAGGTCAATGTCAGCATAGACACAGTCAAAACGTTTAAGAGTAAAGCTGTTTTCAGCATTTGAAGACATTGATGAGAATATTTCCTCGTTCTCATCACAAGCTGAGAGGCTGAGAATCCTCAGGAAGCTTGATTAGGTATACGTGACAGAATCATCATTAACACTTGTGCAAAGAAAAGGGCAGCCACGTGAGCCACTGAGAGACACAACAGCTGAAGTTACGTATTTACCATTTACTGGTACCACATTCATCCTGATTTCAGGAGTTGGAGAGGCCTCCGCTAATTACAGAGATCACTTTTGGAGCTTGAGTATTTTCTTTAGATACATAATTTGGACATAGAATAAAGTAAATACAATGGAAAGAGCCACGTGTTACTCTGAAATTCACTCAGAAGGCTTCATTGTGTGAAAAAGCCATGAAAGCTGGTGTAGGGTGAGGCAATGTTTTGGGTTTTTTATTCTCTAAGAATTCATTATCCTGTCAGATACAGATTTAGCCTTTAAGGAATTACTTCATAAACTTAAT
The DNA here is from genome assembly GCF_000695765.1 of Mesitornis unicolor. Taxonomy (NCBI): domain Eukaryota; kingdom Metazoa; phylum Chordata; class Aves; order Mesitornithiformes; family Mesitornithidae; genus Mesitornis; species Mesitornis unicolor. The sequence goes on along the minus strand of NW_010205091.1, from coordinate 7,536 downwards.
TAAACACATTAATCCTTTAAAAGACAAATTAATGTTCTAAGTGATTGGTTCAGCCAACAGACTTGAACTATAAATTCTGTGAAGCAGGTGTATTGCATCTTTTTTTTTTCCTCCTCTCTTTCTCCCTTTTTAATTATCTTGCTTTGATTCATACTTTCTATATAATTTAAAATACAGAAAATGTTGATAAATTGTCAAAACTAGCTTTGATTATGGTTTCTGAGATTTAAAAATGAGGAATTAATTTTCTGTGGGTCAACTTATTTGACATATTCATTGCCTCAGTTGCATTTTTGTGAAAAAATGGGATAAACAGAGGAAAGGCCAGAATATTTTCATTTTAGGAAGATGCTTTCGGAAAATCTCAGCTGAGATTCATTTCTGAGATTCAGTTTTATTCTAATTTTAAAAAGAGAAAGGAAGAGACAGAGAGGAAGAGACAGGGGGAGAAAGGAAGGGAGGGAGGAAGGAAGAGAGGAAGAAAGGAAGGGAGGGAGGAAGGAAGGAAAAGAAAGCAAGCTAAAGAAAGCTAGAAAGCAGAAAAGTAAGCAAGCTAGAAAAAAATAAATGAAAAAATTTAGTAGAAAATACATGACAAATCTATGGCAATCAGGAAGAATAATTTGGGAAAGCAACGGTGCACAATGCTATGGCATGATAAGAAATGAGGATATCCAGCAGGGCTGAATGATTAGATGAATATGTATTTTTTAGGTTCTAAGCATCATTTACGGCGACATCTATCTTAATCAAGTTGTCCTAATTTTTCAAGATCTTCAAATTCACCCAGCTAACCACTAAAAATGCTGTATACAAATCCACAGACTTCAAAGATGTTGAAGTACTGCCTTCCTCCTTTGGGCCAGTATATTAAAAGTTGCTGTTGGCTGCAACACATGCTTCATTATCTGCTTAGCCTGATGAGCCATCTGGGATTACTGAAATGCCATTATTTTCTCTGACATTCAGCTTTTCAGCTTTCTATTTTCTGCACGGATTTAAACCTAATTTTTCAGCTAATAAGGAGAGGGCAATGTGAATATCTTCATCAACTCCAGGTTTTTAGGAATAATTTGTAGCAGCAGGTTATCTGAGCTGCTGTTGTCCTAATCAAAACTGGCGCGATCGTGGAGAAACTAGAAATGAAATCTGGGTTCTTGCAGGCCACACAAAAAGCGGAAATTATATTACAAGTTTACTTAAAAACTTTTAATTTCAGGTGAAATTTCTCAAATTCATCATTGAATGCTTTAGAATATTTTATAAATACGAGGAGAAGGACTAGAAGAAGTGTTTTTCATTTGTAGTTCATTTCTAAACTAGAACACTAAAAAAACCCAAAGGAAGCAGGCCTCGAAAACTGTGATATTAAACAGAAGTAAATAGATTAAAAATTGTTGCCTTTAGCTCCTCAGGTAGATTCTTCAGGATATCCTTGTTCAAACTTTTCTCTGAAACCATGAAGAATACAAACTGGCATTTAAAAGCAAAGTAAGAGCCCAGAGCTTTCTCAGATTCATTGTGTCCACCTGGAACTTGCCCCACTTCTTAGGAAATTCTGGTAAAAAGGAAACTGGAAGATGATGTCACTGTTTTTTAAATATATCCTGGACCAGTGGTCAGAGTATTTATTGGAGAAGCTGATTCAGATTCTGAGATACAGAGGAAATAGAATTCTGTAACTACCCAGTGAGTCTGCTCCACAGAAAACAGTAAGCGTGAAATGCCATTTTGTCTTATTAAGCACTTTTTATGTCTATTTACGAATGTATACATGCAGAAATAAATGCATATGTTCAGGTTCAAGTTCATACTTCTATTGATTTTAGATGGAGAGGTGCCAATAAGACAACTAAAAAAATCCGCCCTTGAAAAGGTTACACTGGTTATAAGATACTTCCATTTTCCACGAAGGCAGAGATTTAAGGAAATTTGCATTTGTCCCTCAGCCTCCATCACTAAACACAGTCGTACAAATACTTTAACATCTTAATAATTGCCAGGCTAAATTAACGGGCTGATAGTGTTTTGATTTATGATTTGGAGGCCCTGTCTCTGTGCTGGCCTTCAGGAAGATTGAGCTGTCTCCCATGTTCCCCGAAAGTGAGTCAATGACTGTTTATTCATTCCCTTGATTAGAAGGCTGCCCTGAAGCCAAATACAAGAGGCTGCTATAATAAATGCAAGACTCATATGCTTTGTTTTGCTTTCTGGATTTAGTGCTAAACATTAAAAGGAATTGGAGATTGATTTTTGTGCAGGGAGCAGTGCCAGATAAAACAACAAGCAAGTGAACGGCCTCCTTCATAGAAACAAGCTCTGTTAGTATGAGATCCCAGAGACATGGTTGAAGTTTAACATTGCTGCCATTGAGCTGCTTGGAGGTTGGGTTTTGTTTGGTTTTTGGGGTTTTTTTAATATGTTATCAACTGTTGAGTTGACACCTGAGATCTCTTTTGGTTTTAGCTCGCAGGGTAGCTGTTGTGGTAGAAAATAGTGAGTAGTAAATTACCTTTCTGTAACTGATAATCACATCAACTTTTTCAAACACCGAGGGAAAAATACTTAACCATGCAATTTCATTTGGCACCTGTGGCAGCATCGCTGAAGGGACATACACGCACACACAGGTTTATGGGAGAATGCAAGATAATAAACTTGCTAATACACTAATGATTTTGAGTTCCCTTCTTCCTGTTCCTTCCTCGTCTCATAACCTGATGATACAGAGGCACATCACAAATGGTACAGCACAGCTTGTCCCTTCCCTTCACTCCTGTTATGGGATGCTGCTTCTGTCTGGCAGAGCAAGCGAGTGGTTTCAGTAGCAACTGACAAATTGGCCCATAATGTGGGTAATAAATGCGGTCAGTAGTCATTTCTCTACTCTGCAATTTATACGTCAAGCTCGAAAAGACTCTTCGCCTGTGTTCTGGGTCTTAGAAGCACATCAGATAACATTTGCTAATGGAGTCTCTGCTAAAATGAAGCCAAAATTGATAGATTGATAAGTGAAACTATTGTCTCCTGGATATTTGAAAAGGATGTTTACAGTTTTTGAACTGGACAAATAAATTGCTCTTTAAAGGACTGGACCTTCATCAAAAATTCTCTAGCATGATATATTCAGGAGAGCTTGTTCTGCTGAAGTAACAAGGATACCCAGAGCCTTAGTGATAAGAATGGGTTGGAGAATTAAAAGCCTCTAAAATTGTTTGCAAAATAAAGACAGATGCTAAAAAGAAGAATTAAAAAAGAAACATTAGCAAAAAACAGCTAATGACAGGCAATGTATGGAATGGCAGAGCTTGGAGGAAGAGAAAAGTAGGGCTGACTTGCACTGAGCTTTCAAAAGTAAGCATGTCCCATTTGTAGACTGTCAGCATGCAGGTACGAATCAGGACGGGGTTCCCTATGTAGATACATACATGCAGAGATCCTAATTGGGCCCTGGAGTTTACATGGTAAGCAGTGAAGATCTGGGCAGAGCTCATTCAGACGGCATCTCTTCGATCAGCCCTTTAGCAAAACATAGCGCATTCTGAAGGCAGCTTTCCCCAGCTCTGTCTATTCTGTTACTGATGAAGATGGCAGTGTTTTAAAGAGCTGTTGACTCCCCATTCAACAAGAAGGTTTGAGACTCTTGCTGACTTTCTCAGATTTTTTTTTTTACTTCTCCTTTCACAAAAAAAGATTTCTAGAATTTAAGCTTTTCCATGCACTGGGAAATCAAGCAAAGCAAATTATGTCTGTCTGCAATGAAGGCTATTGGATTTTTTTCATGGAAGCTAATTCCCTCTTTGTTTAGACAGAGAGATCCATAAGTTTGGATCATGTGTTCTTTAATGTGCTGCAATGATTATGGCCTAATGTTAGTGTTAGTTAAAACGTTCCTGGATCAATGAGGATCAAAATTGTTGACTAACAAGTTTTTGCCTAATAGTTCAATCATAGCACAGAAAGGGCTGAATAAGCATGCATCCGTTTTAAATTTTAGTCTTTGTACCATCAATTGTACCCCAGGTATGCAGGCATCTTCTTTACAAACCAGACTGGAGACACTGTATTACAAGAGTATATCATAGGAACGCTGGATGTATTTCTTACTAGTTTCTAGAAAGCACTATGTCATGGAAAACACACATCCAGTCTTTCAGTTTAACTTGGTTTCTCAGAGGAATGCTACTCCTGGGAACATAGGACACAAGCTAAAAAGAGATAAAAGAGTTGATGCTGGATCCCAGTGGTGGGTGTATACATCACAGAGTATCAGGGGTTGGCAGGGACCTGGAGAGCTCCCCCAGTGCAACCCCTGCCACAGCAGGATCACCAGAGCAGTCACACAGGAACACGGCCAGGGCTTTGGGTGTCTCCACACAAGGAGACTCCACAACCTCTCTGGGCAGCCTGGGCCATGCTCCATAACCCTCACACTCACAAAGCTTTTCCTCATGTTCAGATTGAACGTGGCATACAGAATTTACATGGCATTTACATGGCATACAGAAATTAAGGATTACACAAGGAAATGGGGTGGGTGGTAAGAATAGGGATGCAGAAGAGAGTACGGTTTAGGGAGAATTTTCAGAGGTGAGGAGCCATCTGTGTGCTGGGACTTAGTGCTCCTATTGGTGACATCATTTAATAAATCTACATGTGGAAACTCCATTTTCAGACCACTGCTTCTGATAACTGAAATAAAGGCACATCAGCATCTCATAGCACACATGACAATTTAATCAATTCATTGATGGAAAATCCTAGCTTTAGCTCTACTTTTCTACTGGTTCATTGAGCTCTTGGCCTCTAAGTTAAAAATAAGAAACAGTTTATGATTTAGTTTCAGCACTAAATAATCTTTCCCACCCCCCTGCTCTATTTTAGCAAAGGAAAAGAATTTCAATTGTCTTCCGCTTATGCAAAATTACGCTAAATAAGCACCAAATCCCAAAGAACTTATGACTGTTTACTGGTGGTGTCAGAAAGAATTCAGAGATTCATAGCCTTTTCCTGCCTCCACAGGAAACTGATGATAAAACTAAGTTGCATGAATTGACCAATACCAGATAATTATTAAATAATAAATAAATGGAAGGGACTTTGTTACAAGGTTGAGTTAACACCGTCCGTGCTCATTAAATACAAGAACTCCATATTCAGGAACTCATTGCTATCGAATGCAAGCCGATACAATAATGCACAAGATCATTTTGCTACCTTTTCAAACCCGTCTTTGAGAAAAAAACAACATCTCAAAATACTTCTTGTTGATTCTTTCAAAGGAAACGAACATGTGTCTTCATATCTTTGTTTAAACAGCTGCTCATAACAAGATTAAAGGCTGATAAGTTGCTAAGGAGAGGGGGAAAAGGAAATACGAGTCAAAGCCTTTGACCCTTAGGATCCTGCTGCAAATTCAGCCTCAGAGAGCACTGACTGAAAGTCATTATCTCCTAATGACCATTCGGCTTGTGTCAACTCTCTTGTACCCATCTCAGTCTGAGTTCCTGGTAAGTAAACACCCACAGCAGAATAAAAACCCAATGCATCTTCTACAAAGGTCAAATGCGTAACAAATCACGGAGATAAAAATCCACTGCCAACCATAGAAACACTTGTTGAGGCAGTGATTTGGAACAAACCTGAAGAAAGAAGGGTAAAACTGCACAGGAAGGATAAAACACGGCCCGTAGTAAAACAGGCTGTAGTAAAAATAACGCTGTAGTAATTCAGTGCTTACATTGACACTGCAGTATCTTACATAAACATCACTCCGATTTTTTTTTGTATTTGAAAGAGCTAATGAGTTATTGAACTCAACTTATTTTTCTCTTATATTTGCATGAGACAAATCACTCTCAAGTTATCTTTATGTATGATAAACCAGTGACTGGTTTTCCACATGCATTACTAAATAGTGTTCAAAATAACCTGCTGGATTTCTGATGGAGAATTTTTTTTAACCTGTTTTATCCCAGTTCAGCAAAAAAACCCCAGCTTTTCTCATCAAGTTAATGAGGGTTATCACTCCTACTAAATTTGGAGTAGCTCCCTCTTAACAATCATTCAGTTATGGTATTCAAACCATGTGATGGCAAATATCAAATGTCAAAAAGATAGATCTTAAAAAAAAAAATCAAGCCTTTCACTGAAGATGAGTGAATTCCATAGAAACTATAGCCCTCAGATAACATCTGGACTTGAGCACCACAGATAACTCTGGCAGTCTGAGGAAATCTGAAGGTAACAGTTACAGACCCAAAAGGCTGATGCTCTGTTTTCTCTTGCAGTTACGTGTTTATCGTCCTATTTGCATCTAAAAGCCATGCTGAACACTGGCGAAGAAATCCATAAACTCACCCCTGCTAAACCACACAACTCTTCAGCAAACCCGAAGTGCAAATCCTAGTCCTGCACTTTAAAACCTTCAGAAAGTAAGCACCTTTTGTATCTTTGATGATCACCAGAGAAAGCTGCTGGGTGATTTCCTGACTGTTCTTTTGTTTCTTTTCTTTTGTTCCTTAATGATTATTCGTAACTCTTGTCAAGATCCATCTTAACTTAGCTACTATGTTATTTTCTGGGAAAAGGGAGACAGGAGAAATGCCCTCTTTCTTCTACCTTTTTATTTTATTTTTCTTTATTTTTCTTTTCCCCCATGGCTTCTTGAATACACAGTGTTACATAGAGAATATCTTGAGAAATAGCTCCCAACCATAGGAAACAGAGTTTTATAAGAAACAAGGGAGATGAGGAGAGCATTAGATGGCTGTTGGCATTATGGCCTAGCCTGTTAAAACCAAAGTGATGTTCTTGAACTCATAACTAAAACTACTTTACACTCTTACAGCATCTTTTCTTCTGGAACTTTAGTGATTCAACACAGCCACTAGCAGGGCCCACTAAGGCCATTGCACACAGGTAAAAGTAAAACCACAACGGACTAAACTTATTTTTTTGTTCAGATTGATTAATGAATCAATGCGGACTCAAGAACAGCTCTGAAATCCTGACTGAAACCCTTGTTCTAATTATTAAACTGCACCATTTCCCACCTGCAGTCACGGATCAAGATGTTGAAAAGAGCCAACTTTGTGCGTCACACAACGAATTCAATCAAAGCTGATGATGCTCACTGCCCCCAGGACTTTGCTCATTTGTTGCACTGGGGACATTTCAACTGTTTCATCAATATTCCATGTTGTTTCTTGCTTCTGTAAATACTCTCATATTGCTTGCTCTTGCCTCTTCTCCACCTCCCTTCTACATCCTTTGGATACAACTGTGACAAATTTTTTCTGTACTGTCTCCTTAAGAAGCTGAGTTATGGACAATACAAGTAAAGAAAACCAATGTTTGTATATTTTATTTTCAGAGGTAGCTCAGGAGTCTTGGCAAATCAAGAGGAGAGAGAGATGAGCTAAAACTGCTGTCCCCAGGTTTCCACTTGGAAATTCTATAAATGCTGGTGTGTCTGGGAATGCAGGAGCTGAGGATCTCTGCTTAATCCCAGCATGTCAGGAGTTGGCAGGGACC
>NW_010205090.1:0-1064 GCF_000695765.1 Mesitornis unicolor | reverse complement strand
ACAATAGGTATGAGGCTCTGGTTGAGGAAGGGCTGAAAAATGAGGATGTGGATGATGGGCAATCTACATCAGAAGGGCCTCCACAGTCAGAAAGATCTACCACCTGCATCACAGCCTTCTCCACAATGCAGAAAAGAAGGGTTATTGTTGTAGGTGAGACTGTTCTGTGGGGAATGGATGGTCCCATATGCCGAGTAGACCCTCCCCACAGAGAAGTCTGCTGTCTCCCTAGAGCCCGGGTTAAGGATGTCACTAAGAAACTTAACTTGGTAAGGTCCACTGATTACTAATAACTACTGATTTTCCAGGTAGGTGGTGAGGGAGCCACAACTTGCAGTAGGTGAGCAATAGAGACTTCAGGGCCCTGGGACGGTTAGTGAGAGCATATGGGGTGCAGGTTGTTTTTCCTTCTCTCCTTCAAGTTGCAAGCAGTGACATAGGAAGGAACAGGAAGATACAATCCATAAACACATGGCTTCGTGGATGTTGTCACCACCACAATTTTGGTTTTTTTGATATTTTGATAATGGGATTACCTAAACAGCACCAGGCATGCTGGCATCTAATGGGAGGCACTTTTCTCAAAGGGGGAAGTGGGTCTTTGCACAGGAGATTGCAGGGCTGATTGACAAGGCTTTAAACTAGATGTGAAGAAGGACAGGGATAATAATATAAGGTTTGTCTGTGACAAGTGGCAGAATAACACACCAGGGCTGGAGGGCTGGGGTGACAGTAAGGGCCTTCAACCTGTTGCCCAGAGGCATTCAGTGGGTGTGCGGCGGCACAGGAAAGGTTTTAAAGGGACAAGCCAGAGGCTCCTGAGCTGATAGGAGCCAACAGGGTAGCTTCCATGAAACCCCTTGGGGGAATTGAAGGGGTGTCCATCTAAGAAGGTGACACAGCCAGCAGCCCAGCTGAAATGCCTCTACACCAATCCACACAATAAACAGGAGGAGCTGGAAGCTATCATGTTACAAGAAAGCTACGACATAGTGGCCATTACTGAAACTTGGTGGGATGAATCCCATGAATAGAGTGTGGCTATCGATGGCTACAAGCTGTTC
>NW_010205089.1:0-26236 GCF_000695765.1 Mesitornis unicolor | reverse complement strand
CCGTCACCGTCCCCCCGCCTCCGCTCCCGGCACCCCCGGGGGTCCCTCCGCCTCACATCTTGCCTCCGCTTCCTCCGTTCCACCCCGGCATGTTCCCTGTCATGCAAGTGGATATGATAAGTGTATTGGGCAACCAGTGGGGTGGCATGCCAATGTCCTTCCAGATGCAAACCCAGATGCTGAGCCGCATGATGCAGGCACAGAACACGTACCAGTACCCGCCGTTCATGACGGGACGGATGCAGTTCGTGAACCTTCCACCCTACCGCCCTTTCTCCATGGGGTCAGCCCTTGGCCGTGGACAGCAGTGGCCACCCCTGCCCAAGTTTGACCCCTCGGTGCCACCGCCAGGCTACGAGCCGAAGAAGGAAGATCCCCACAAGGCCACGGTGGATGGAGTCCTCCTGGTCATCGTGAAGGAACTGAAGGCTATCATGAAAAGGGACCTGAACCGGAAGATGGTTGAAGTGGTGGCATTTCGCGCATTCGATGACTGGTGGGACAAGAAGGAACGTCTGGCAAAGGTAGGCTCTGTGAAATACGTCCCGGGGAGAGCTGTTGATAGCGCTGGTGGTCTGCGTGACTTTTTCTGGTGGGGATGAAGAGGGCTTTCATGCCCCTGTTAAAGCTGAAGTCCACTGAGCAGTCGTCACAGGACGAGGTTATCTGCTCTTACAGACAGGGACATGTGCATGGGAGAGTCCTCTCCACTCTGCCCCTTGCAGGAAGGCCTTCCCTTCTCCTCATCTGCTTTGCCTTTTTCCCCTCAGTGCAGTATTTCCAGAGCCTGAAATTTGACAAGTTTAGTTGATGTATTATTGTTGTTGTTATGGTTTATTATTATTAATAATAATATCGATAATAATAATAATAATATTGATAATGTGGTCTGGGGCACTGCTGGCTGCCTCCAGGAAGGGGTTTGCAGAAGGAAATGACCCTGAGATCAGGGGACAAATGTGCCAGGGATTCTCACGTCTACAAGTTGGCTGAACTTGAGCTCCAAAAACTCCAGTCAGCTGCAGCAGGAGTGTTAGAAACCACCAAGCCGCTGGTTTGTGTTTCCCACTTGGTGTGGTGAGATCTGTGGGTATTTCTCTGTTCTCCTCTCACCTCCCCGGTGCATGTACACATCAGCAGTTAACCCAAAAGCTGAACCTTGGCCAAATACACAAGGAGTTCCAGGGATTAGTTAAGAAAACAGCTTTGCACCAATCGTCTGATCCTTTCTCAGTCAATTTAAAGTGTACTGACAACCCTGGAGGCCCCTGAGTTTCCAGGGCAAGGAGGGAAACCAATCCAGCAAACTGCTGCGAAAGCAGCCACTGCAGTACCCAAGAAATGGGTTTAAACCAAATGTCCCCAGAGAAGAAGCAGACGCAGGTTGGGGCAGGCCTAAGCAGCCGTCAGGCTCTTTCACCTCCTGAGCTGTGGTTGGGTTTAGCTTGCTCCTCCCTCAGCCAGAATTCACAACCACTTTGGGAAGGGAAGCGGGCTGTACCGCAGTCCTTGCCACGGGTCGTGTTGGGTGTGAGCAGCGTAACCAAAAATACAAAATTGCTGCGTGGAATAGCAGCTGTGCTGTCTGTCCAGGAACAGAAATGCCAGTGCCATCGCTGCTCCAGGGCCCCGCCTGAGGAAGCGTCTGCTGGGCCCTGTGATGGTCGCACGCAGAAAAGATTTGAGGCTCCTTTCTGGGACTGGGCACCCCTGATGCTGGTGCAGGACAGGATTCCTCCTCAGTCATGAGCTGCCTGCGTTTAAGTATGAGCATTCAGCTTAAACTGTGCCTTTCCATTGCTGGTGTCTTTATGCACGCGTGAGGATGTGCTGTGTGGGCACCTTGGTGGGAGCTGCAGGTTGGTTCCCCTATCACACTGGTTTTTCTAGAACACACCGAGACCTCCAGGCACTGTTTGAGCTGAAAGGACCCTCTGAAATAAACCCTGCATCCCCATCTCCTCCCTCTAACGGTTTTAATTGGACCTTCTCACATTTTTCCTTACGGATTGACAGTAGTGAAAGAAATTATATTATTTTCAGAGGTTTGGAAGTAGAAATAAGACAGCATATGTGCTTGTTTATGTATTTTTTCTCTAGAAATAAACGAGGCAGATGCGTAGGGAGTGCTGATGCCATTTAATATCTCCTGTCCTTGGCCCATCAGCTGCAGCACCTCCTGGTGCTTCACAGGGGAGAGCAGAGCTCCACCGTATGCCGGTTCCTGCAGCAGCTGTGTCCCTCCTCGCTCAGAGGCTTTGTGGGCCGCTACGTCCCTGACCTCCCCCACGTCAGAACAGGAACCTTGTGGGTTTCCTTCTTCCCCTGACTGCCTGACAATGCTCAAGTTTAGTAGGACAGCAAATGTTATCTACACAGTGCTGCTGGCAGCCCCTGAGCCTTCAGCGACACACACTTGTCACCTCTCCTGTGCCTCAGTTTCTCTCTTTTCTCTGTGTTTTTTGGCCAAGGAATCGACTTGAGTAGCGGATTGAGTGCCTGAGCATATCGTGCCATGGGTGAAGGGTGGGAAAGCTCAAGGGTGAAGCTGGTGTCCTCGGTCAGACAGGATGGAAACCATGGTGTGAAAGCTGCTGAGAGCACGTTGGTAGGGCAGGCAGCACGTACCATGGACCTCGTCTGCTTCAACTGGGGAAAGCTTTTCCCTGTTCCCAAATCTGGTGATGGGGTTAGGGTTGAAAGCCTGAGCAAGGTGCGTTAAGCAGAGTGCCAGGAGTAACCAGGCATCCCTGGCCATGAGCGCTGCTGCCCGGATCCTCTGCTTGATGTTCCCATTAGTGTTGTCCCTGGTTAGCGGGAGAGCAGAGCGTACGCTTCCTCTACGGTGATTACAGCCCACTTCAGCAGATCAGCTCTGTTAATGGCTTTCAGTCAGCGTCGTGCTCTGGCTGATGTGCCTGGGCTGTGCCACTGCGTTTGATGCTCTCCTGGGCTCATCTGCCTCTCCAGGACTGCGGAGGTTTGAATTCCTGCTCTGGTGCAAAGGGGTTTGCTGTGGCTGAGCCGTGTGTTTCATTACCAAATTGTGTAGACCCTTAGGTGTTTCACTTAAATGCTTTGATTTTTCCTGTTTCCCAGGACTGGAGCTTTCTGATGGTTTTGGGGACTTGGGCTGTGGTTGCTGAGTGAGCACAGGGGGGTATGTGATTTTTGACTCGCTATACACTGCCTCACGCTAGAAAGAAGAAAGGTCTTCCCCACTGGAAGGTGTGAAGTTGCTTTTGGTTATGTGGGTTAGCACATGAAGGTAGATAACACAGCGTTAACTTGCCTAAAGCATGCTTGAGTTGTTTGTAAGAGGCATGGATGTAGCTTTATTTCTTGCATAGCTGTGAGCGGAGCAGATGGCTCCTGCAGCGCTGAGGAGCAGTGGTGTTTGAGGTGGTGGTTATTGCAGCTCTGTAACTTCCCTTCAGAGCTCAGGGCCCTTGTACAGGAGCTGCTCCTTGGCACTCGGTAGCTCCATTGGGGTGGAGGAATGTGTTCCCTTGGGCTCTGGAGTCTTGGGTTCATGTCTGAGCCTTTTCTTACCCTTTTCTCTCTCCCTTTTATGACCTTTGCTTCATCTGTGATGGGTTCTGACTGGTCTGGAGGTGGTCGCTGTGGTCGCCTTGCTAGGCACTGGAAGGACCAGAAATGAGCTATGGGAGCTGATAGGTCTGTTTATTTCCCTTGTCCCCCTTGTGAAGTGCTTTGGCTTGTGTTAAAGCTGCTCATGAAGGAAACTGAGATCATGTTTTAAAACACTCGGGGAAGAAGGCCTTACAGCGTGATGGCTCCAAATGCAGCATTGCTTGGTGTCCTGTGCCAAGCTGCTGCTCTGGGAGTCCCAGCTGGTCGAGTGCCCTGTGCAGAGAAAACAACTTCTTAAAATCCAAAGGGTAGACAGCTTCTCGGAGACAGAAAGGTCTCATTATCAAGAGCTGCTGCACCTTCTCTCTTTCAAGTGTGTGTGGTGCATCTTCAGGTGCCTTTGCCGTCAGAGAAACTGATGCCTGGGCAAGGCAGCGACGTTTCACAAACCTCAAGTGTCTGAATTAGCTCCAGGTTTGGTGTGCTCCCCAGGAAACTCTCCCTCCCAAGCGTGCTTTCTCTGTTGCAGGCGTCTCTCACTCCAGTGAAGTCTGGAGGAGAGCTGGAGGAAAAGCCAAAGCCGAAGGATCGGATTGCATCTTGTCTTTTGGAGAACTGGAACAAAGGAGAAGGCCTGGGCTATGAGGGGATCGGCTTGGGCATTGGGTTACGAGGAGCCATCCGCTTGCCGTCCTTCAAGGTAAAAGCAAAGATCTGTCTTCGTTATGGTAACGTTCCCCAAAGAAGCCTTAGGAGGACAGACCTCTCTAGGTTCATGCCCCAAAGCTCTACAGACTGTAAGCTCCGTTAGAGGGTAGAGGGCTTCCCTGAAATTAGGGGTTTGAATGTGCAGAACATACAAATAAAGGTTTGAGATGAGAAATTCTGCAGTCTTCATATAGAATAAAACTTGCTTTGAGGCTCTTAAAGATGTCATAGGCTCAGACTCCCTTTCTGTTCTGCTACATCTCAGGCACATGCATCTGTCGAGAGTTTTCTCTGTCAGCTTCAAAGTACCCGGTGAGGACATGCACCATGCTGGTAGCGGGGTGTTTTGATGCAAATCCAAGGGGTAGAATTTTGTTCACAGTGAAGTTCTGTTTGCAAGCAAAGAAAGGGATCAAGGGCTGGGGAAGTGGCCCTGGGTTTCTGGGTGTAAGTCACCATGGCAAAGTAAAGCAGTAGCAATTTGCTTAAGAAGTTGATTTCTGCTGTTTCTAACTTTTAGAAATGCTAATGGTGTCTTTTGTTCAGGTGAAAAGAAAGGAGCCACCTGAAGCTGCCTCAGCAGGAGATCAGAAGAGAATCCGGCCTTCTACTTCTGTGGATGATGAAGATGAAGGTTTGCAAAGCACATTTGTTTGAAACACAAGAGCAGATGCAAGCGGCATGCAGGCTGAAATCTCTTAAACCTCCCAGCAGTGTGCTCACTTACAGTTAGACACAGAGTCAAGGATCTGAGCCACAACCCTGCTTCTCACAAAACCTATCAGCTGGAACATGTCTCCTCTGGATTCACTTATCTTAAAGTCACTGGGGGGAAATTTAAGACACGCATTTTATGAATAGCTCATAACCTGTTTTAGCTCTGCTGATGCAGAGCTGGTCACCCAGTAGAGGGAGCTCAGATGGGTTCATGGACTGGCCTGGGAGCGTGTTTGCCATTCACTGGGTGCGTTGTGGGAGAAAGCACAGAAAACACAGTTTGCCCTGCATTTGATTTGAAAAACAAAACAAAGTTATTTGCCAGAAAAATAGAGTTGAAAATATTTTATCTTTTTTTTTTTCCTGGAAGCAGGGAATAGCAGAGATAAGGCAAAGCTTTGAATACCCTTTGTTTTGCATAAAAAAGTGGATTCAAGTTAGTTGTGCCATAAAGTTGGTTCAGACTAACAAATGGTTTTGAAGCCAAAGTACAGAAGCAGGGTTTTGTAAAGCCCTTAAATAAAACAAAAAGGCATTAGATTCAGTTTACCTGCTCTGATCTCAGTCATGCCCTGTCTCCTAGCTGCTCTCCCTGTCACTTTGGCTGTCTGCATTTTGCCGTCCCTTGCATTTCAACACCCTGCACCCATTCTTGCCCTCACTTGTCCTGTGAAATTAGAAAGCCCCTGTGAGCCAGGGGACTCACACACTGCATGGATGCATTGCTCCTAACTTTGATCTTCCTAAAGAACATGTTTCTGCTCTGTGGTCAACTCTTTTCCTTCCCTTGCAATGTATTTGATGGCAATTTCCTTCTTGGTTTTGCTCACCAGAGTCGGAGAGGGACAGAGATGCTTCCGATACAACGTCTGAGCTGTCAAAGAAAGATGCAGAAGCAGTGGGGCTGAGGCGGCGACCAGCAAGGCCGCTGGAGCTCGACAGCGAGGGGGAAGAGGGAGATGAGACATCAGAGAAAGAGGAAGAGTCCTCCTCGGAGAAGGAAGAGGAGCAGGAAGAAGAGAGGAGTTTGGTGAAAGCAACACCTGGCAAGGTGTGTTGGTTTGTTATTGCAATTTTGAATGCTGTCGGTCATGAAAAAGGGACGTAGAAATTCCAGATGCCAAAGTTACCTTCCCTAGAAGATGAGTGCTCCTGTAGGGTCTGTCCCAATGAACCTCTGTAAGACTCTCTGAGCAGTGTTCCTGGTGGTTACTGCAGGGACAGCCAGGTTTTGGAGTCTGACACTGTTGAATTTTGGCAATGCTTTCTTGCGAAGGAGGAAGAGGAAGATGAGGATGAGGATGAAGACGATGAGGAGGAAGATGAGGATGAGGATGAAGACGAGGATGAAGATGATGAGGAAGAGGAGACAGGCATAGACACAAGTGACAAGGAGGAGGAGCAGGACTCCGAGGAGGGTAAGCAGTTCAGACAGAAGCAGCAAGCATAGCCTTTGTCAGCTGTGGTGTCCCTTCTACACTTGTGAGATTATTTTTTAAAAATTTCATCTGTGCACCTTATTTCACTGAAGGGTGGTTTTATACAAGGCAATATGTACTGGTATTTTTATTACCTGCAAGGCTTCCACAGTCCCTCTGTGTGTGGTCCCTTTGCAACTGCTCTCCAGCCCCTGAGTGATCTCAGCCCAACTCAACAGAGAGGCAGAGCACTTAAAGCCAGCTCGGTTTGTGCTTGTTTTATGAAACGTGTGTGGAACCACATTTCAAACAGAAAATGTTAACACAACTTGAGTCAAGAGGCAATCCACCAAGCGAGCCAGTGGGCAGGGTGCCAGGCAGCGCTGGCTCTGCTGCTGGGGGGACTGCCTATCGCATGGTGATTGTTGTAAGCAGCCAAATACATGGATTGTAAGTCTGCAAAAATAAATAAATTGGAAGGTGACTCCTTTGAGCCCACACGCTGCTGTTGAAGCTGTTTCCATGCTATTGCAGTGTGGAAGTGGTATTTGCTCCTGTTAGAGAATCACAGAATATGAGGAGTTGGAAGGGACCTCAAAAGCTCACCCAGTCCAACCCCCCTGCCAGAGGAGGATCACCCAGACCAGGCCACACAAGAACACATCCAGATGGGTCTTGAATGTCTCCAGAGAAGGAGACTCCACAACCCTCTGGGCTGCCTGTAGCAGACCCCGGTTTCTTAATGAGGTCAGAAAGCAGAACTAATGGCGATTTGTTCTTCTTGTAGATGTTGCAAGTCCCTCGTCTTCCAAGGCTGAAGTTGAATCATCCGATGAAAGTGAGGACTCTTCTGAATATGAGTCGAGTTCAGACTCAGATGATGAAGATGAGGATGATGATGATGATGAAGAGGAGGAGGAGGAAGAGGAGGAGGAGGTGGCTGAAGATCAAGACAGAGAAGCCATGGTTGCTGAGACAGAGCTTGAACCTTCTGGTCCTGAGATTCCCGATGATGAGAGGGAGACTATTTTGGAGCTCTACCCTGTGGATGACTACATGGATGCAACAGGCCTGGGGCTCGCAGAGCCAGCGTTGGCAGTGAAAGATGAAGGCATGGAAGAAATCAAGACAGGGGAAGGTGAATGTGGTGAAGTCCCAGAGGCGTCTATTGCTGCTGAAACACTGAAACACTTGGTTATGGAAAGAGACCAGGAGACAAAACTTGCTCTGTCTCCCATCTGTAGGCCAGGTATGTCCTTCCATGTGGTTTGGCATTTTTTACCACATTTCCAAGTGCAGTATTCTCACAGCATCCAATATGTATGGCTTTGTATTTCCCTTGTTCTCTTTCTTCCTCCAGTCCTGGCTCTAGGCTAGGAGTTATCTGTCTAGAGAGCTCTGTGCTGAGCTTCCTTCCTAGTAAGGAGCTCTACACAAACCCTCTGCTGCTAAAAATACCCTGGTTATTGTATCCAGAGTCTTATCCCGGGACAGTTTAATTAGTGTTGTGCAGGAACTGAACAGTTGTCATCGTCTGAGGGTGACTGACTGGATGGTGTGGTAGCTGAAGCTCAAGATAGAAAAGCCATGGCTGCTAAAACAGAACAGGTTCTGTGCTTACTGAGTCACTCCTGGCCCTTTTTGGTTTTAATACCAAAGCAGTATGTGTCTGGGTAGCTATATGGGGCATGTGAGTGAAGTCCCAGAATTACATCTGGTTCCTGATATTATTATTTGTGGGATTTTTGGTTTTTTTTTTTCTTACTTGGTCATTTCAAATGAGTGATACTCCCTGGTTTTCTGGAGACAGAAATTTTCTTCATTTATCGCAGAGCTGTATTTAAGCCAAAGGACTTAGGAACCTTTTACTAAAACAGGAGTGGGATGCATAAAGGTTGACAAATTCTGCAGCTAGGAGAGAATTAAAAAGTTAAAGCACCTCCAGTGTGGCCTGCGGTGCGAGGCACGGGCAGGGCTGGCGTCTGAGGACCGGGCGGTATTTTACCACCTGGAAATGCAGTCCCTGCAGGGGCTGTCACAAATCTGAGAACTGTCAGCAGACAAAACGTTAAACTGGGCAGGGCAGAGAACCCGTTTGGCACGGATCCTTTCTAAACAGATCAGTGTCCAGAAAGGATGTAAATCTGGGGATGCCTGCATTTGGGCACACTGCGGAATGAGCTTTCCAGCCAGGCTGTGGGAACAAGCTGAAGCTGCAGCATTCCTGTGCTGCCCAGCCTGGTTTACAGGAGTTACTGGGATCAGAGCCTTCTCCAGCGACTCTGTTTTGTTCAGCACAAATGGGGAAGTTTTCCCTTCCAACTCCCCAGGCATTTTCACCTGTTTTTGGCTCTCCCACTTGAAAATATTTATTTGGAGCTACCTAACAAGATTCACTGTTTATTCCTTATGGCCCTGGCCCTAAGTGGGTAAATAAACTGCAGACAAATGAGCCTGCTGCAGAGAGAGCAGCGTATAAACTGCCTCATTGATACCATCCAAGTGTCTCCTCACTCATTGCAAGGGCTTTGTGTTTCCTTCATGAGTTGTTCGGGAGTGTTATGCTCTTCGGAGAGCTGAGGGTGCTGCTTGGCCTTGCAATTAGTTTTACCTTCCCACATTAGACACTCTGATAGCTTGGGGCTCTGTCAGCGCTCCTGCAAAGTCCTCGCCCTGCAATCCGCTGATTCTTTTGATGTCTGTGCAAAAGGTGGTCAGGGGTTTTCAAAGCAGAAAACCATCGTTCTGGCCTGTGTTGTAGCTAATCCTCAAATTAATAGTGCGTTTTTTTAATGGTCCATTAGAGATGTCTGTGGTAGCGTCTAATTACTCCACACTCCGTGCCTCCAAAATGTAAAGCATTGAAGTTTTTAAAGCGTCCCAGTGGGATTGAGCTGTTCTGTAATTGCGGCATCTTAAACGTGCCTTTGCTGGCGAGTAACCGAGGGGAAGCAAAGCTCCTGACTCTCCTCTCTTTTCCCCTTGCAGAGGAAGAGTCCGAACCCACTGCCATGCTGGAGCCAGAGGTGCAGGAAGGTCCGAAGCCTGACTCTCAAGACGAGGAGGCGGCAGCAGCGGTGCTATGTCTCTCTGCTCCAGCGGGAGTTTTCGGAGAGCCTCTGCCCAGCAAAAGCAGCTTCTTCAGCAAGGCTGACGACGGCAGCGTGGAAGCTCGCGTTAGAGCAAAGCTGCCCTCGGCTGCCGAGGAGGACGAGCGGCTGCCTCGTACACCAGGGCGAGAGGTGATGATCCATCCGGAGACTGATGCTCTTCTGCTTCCAGCCCACAAGGTGCCATCTGCCGTGCTTCCCTTACCCTCGACTTCTGGTAAAGAGGAATCCTCAGTCCCTCCAGAAAAGTTCCCTGAACAGTTAATGGTGACCAAAACGTCCGTGGAAGAGGAGATTCCTAGGACTCCTGGGCGGGACATTTTGGCCAAGTCTTCACACCCCCTTGCGAAGTCTCAGAGCACGGACACTGTCCCGGCCACGCCAGGCAGCGATGCTCCACTTACGGGAAGCAGCTTGACCCTCAGTTCCCCTCAGGTCCCAGGGAGCCCCTTTTCCTACCCATCCCAATCTCCCGGCATTAACAGTGGCATTCCTCGGACTCCGGGGAGAGATTTCAGTTTCACGCCTACTTTCCCAGAGGCTGGTGCTACCATTCCTTGCCTTCTGTCTGGCAAGAAACCATCAGAGGATGAGCTGGACGAGAAACCCTTCAAAGAGCCTCTCGGTGCTTCCCTTACAATCGGCATGAACAGCGTTCCTTCCCCCATCCCCTTTGCCAGCCCCCCGCAGGCAGATTTCCACACGGACATGGGTTTGCCACCTGATGAGCCAGTACCCGTAGCAGCCCTGCCGTGCATGCGTGGAGATGGAAGAATGCCCGTCGAGGAATGCAAGGCAGAAATTAAACCTGGTTTGCTCTCACCAGAAGTACCCCCTGGTGCTTCTGTCCTTCCTCCCCCGCCACCTTCTGCTCTTCCCAAAAGAAGGCCAGGTCGGCCAAGACGGTCGCCACCTTCTGTCCTCTCCTTGGATATGTACTCGGGCAAAGCCATGGAGCCTCCTCCTGTGCCGGTGACCTTGGTGGACAGTGCTGTGGGCAAAGAGCTCTTGAGTGCACATCCCGATGCTTTCTATGGACCGAAAGACCCTGAAGCCGTCACCCTGGACTTCAGGAATAATGACGGTTTCCCCGAGAAAATAGGAGCTGAGACAGTTTCAGAGAAACTGCCGTTTAAGGAACTAGAGAACCAGTGGAACGAAGACTTCAAGGAAGAAGAAGCTCACGCCAAGCCGAAGAGACAGTGGCGAAGGCAGAAGAAGACTTCTGAGGACCTCCCCACGATTCCCTCCCCTGAGTATTCCCCACCCCGGCCTCAGTTCAGGCCACGCTCCGAGTTTGAGGAAATGACTATTTTGTACGATATTTGGAATGGAGGCATAGACGAGGAAGACATCAAGTTCATGTGTATCACGTATGACCGCTTGCTGCAGCAAGACAACGGTATGGACTGGCTCAACGACACCCTCTGGGTATTCCATCCTTATATCCTTTCTCGTGTTCCTCAGCACGTGCGGGATGCGCTCGATGGTCCTTGTGTAGGACTTCAGTGCAAGAGACTGAGTTGGGTGAAGAAGCGTTTGCTTCCTAGAATAGCAATCGCTGAGATCAGCAGGGAATTTTAGGCTGTTTTATTCCCTGAAGCTGCAATACAAAAATACTGCAGAAGTGGCTGTTCTTGCTGCAGTTTCAATCTGAGACTGCAGGGAAAATCTGTATGTGCCTCTTCTGTGGAGATTTCCCTGCTAGTTTGGGAAGCGTCTGTCTGCCTTGAACCCAGGCTTCTTTTCCCAGCTTGCCAGTGGAATTTCTGGTCTGCACACTCAGGGCTGTAACTTGGGGCTAAAACTTGCTGTAAAAGTCATCTCGCCGTCTGTGCCCAAAGTGATGAGTTAGTGGTGCTAGCAGTTCTAACTCGCTGTGAGTTTGCAACCCTAATAAAAGCGATGATTTCTGAGCAGTGCATCGGGGATAGACGTGACCCCGGGCTGGACGGGGAACGCACTGCGAGTGCTGCAGCCCATGTGGCAATGGCTGGTGCTGCTGGAGCACCATGGCCCCATCCCCGCTCCCCTGCCCATCACCCGGTGATCAGCAGCGTAGGCTGCAGCTTTGAACCTTTGGGAGCATTTCTGGGATGCAGAAGCTGTCTCAGAACAAGGCTTTGCCATGTGTGCAGCCAGCAGTGGTGATCTCCAGAACAGAGCCTAAAAGGGCTGTGCTCACAACCCAAAACCTCTCCAGTAGTGTTTTTAGGAAGGGTATGCAGATCTATATGGTAAAGAAGACAAGTGCACCACCTCGCATGCTGCTAGAGATGGTGTGGAGTTAAAATATTTCATCCCTTACTCCCTGCAAGATGCAAAAGCAAAAGCAAAAAAGCCCAAAATACTCAGTGATACTAAGAAAAAGCAAGCGGAGCTCAGTGCTGAGCTGTGCGGTTTTATTCTTTCTTTCCCTGCATCTCAAAGGGCAAGTTGATCATTTTCTGCCTTTTCATTCCACGCACCAGTCTGGAAATAGGTTTGTTTAATTGTTTAAATGGAATAATCTAAAAGGGTGGTGAAATGCCTCACCCCAGTAATTCTCAGTTGGTGTCTGCCCTGTTTAGGGAAGCAGTTCCCAGAACAAACCAGTTTCGAGGTGGGAGTTATCGGCCCCGCAGTGGTGGGGGACCACAGCCAGCGAAAGGCAGGAGGGGACGGTCAGGGTAGGGCTCGCCTGTGCCGTGCGCTTAAATGTGTTTGCGTTTGGCAGCTTGCATAGTGGAAATATTTGTGATGTTTCCCTGTTGATAAGGATTATCGTAACAGCAAATTTGCAGTCATTTTTAAACCATTTCAAAATATTCTGTGGCCAGGCGCTGGTTCATCCCGTGCACGGCAGATGTTGGGGTACCTGCAGGGCTCACCCGCTTTGCAGCAAGCGCACACCGCAGCTCTGATCGCAAGGCCATCGCTTCTTGCTTTTTCTGGTCCCTCTGCTTCAGTTTTCTGGTGATAAGGATGTGTTACGGCTCACAGAGAGTGCTCTGGGGAAGATCTCGGTCGTCGTAGGCCTCATGGCTGTGTTTTTGGGGCGAGCTGCCAGTAGTTCAGCTCCACTGTCCCAGAGACCTAGAGGTGCCTCCTGCCTGCTTGGTGCCAGGCCAGCCATGGGTTTTCTTGGCTGATGGGGACAGTGGGGTTAGAGACATCTGCACCGGGTCTTATCCTTCGCATTGGGGTCTGAAGGAGCTGATTTACCAAGAGCAGCATCTCCCTCCAAGCTCTTTGGGCTGAGGAGCATCTCTCGCCCATCCGTGCTGTTTCTGGCCCCCATCAGTGTGGTGATTGCTGCTGGGGGATCAGGGAGGTGTCTTCAGCTCTTGGGGTGGCTGCAGGGGGTTTCTGGAGGCAGAACAAAAGCACATCACTCAAAACCAGCACAAACGGTGCATCCAGATGGCCGGGCAGCTGCTGTCTGCGTGCACAGTGGGTGCTGTGGGGAAATCCCTTCTCAAACAGTTTTCACTTGACAGCGTAACCTCTTTCTGTTTAAATTGTCATTATCTCTTTAGTTTCCCAAAGCACACAGCTAAGAAAGACTGTGCTTGAATTTCCTGTAGGCACGTGGGCTTCAGCGATGTTTCTTTATGTTTCAATAGTATTGTTATTTTTCAGCAACCTTCCCAAAACCTTTGTAGTTTTCCAGCTCTTGGTGTCAGCTCCATGCAGCTGTAGCAAGTGTTGCCTGCTCTCCATCGGTGGCTGTGTTTCTCCTTAACTCCTGTCCACCTACTAGCTTTTCTACCCCCAAGAAAAAGAAGCGGGACGATGGGATGCGGGAGCACGTGACGGGCTGCGCACGAAGTGAAGGCTATTACAAAATTGATAAGAAGGACAAACTTAAATACCTCAACAACAGCCGGGCTTTTGCAGAGGAGCCTCCAGCAGACACGCAGGTGAGACACGTGGGTGCGAACGGGATTTGCCTTTATGCAGCGTCACATACGGCTGCTGCTTCCTGCCTTTTGGCAAGGAGGGAGGTGAAGCTGTTGGGATGCCTGTGAGTTGTCCATCCAGGAGCTGCGAAGGAGGTGTTAGTGTTTGACGTGGGATGTTTTAGCAGGCTGTGATGTGTTGGAGCACAAGGGAGGTTGTGGGGTGTTATGTCCGTAGGGTCAGCTTTGATCACCCTTTTGTCCTCGCAGGGTATGAGCATCCCTGCCCAACCTCACGCTTCCACGCGGGCTGGCTCCGAGAGGCGGTCGGAGCAGCGCAGGCTCCTCTCATCCTTCACTGGTAGCTGCGACAGCGACCTGCTCAAGTTCAACCAGCTCAAGGTGGGTCACCCCCTGGGCTGCTGCTTTGCGCAGGGGCTGGGGCGAGGGCAGGGCACCTCCTGCCCATTGGGTCTCACCCTGGGGTTGGCCATCAGTCCCAGAAGAGGTTTGAATGGTACTTGGCCCTCCTGTACTTCCACATAATTCAACTTGATAAGACACCACAACTTAATACAACGTCTGCAGGACAGAACGAAACTAACCAGGGTTGAAGGACCCCAGCGCTGCTCATGACTTGGAGCGTGCTGTGGATGCTGGATGCAGAGACAGCCTTTCCCTTTCCATGCTGTGCCTAATTCAGGGTTGGGGTTTTGGGGTGTTTTCTTACTGCAGTTCCGGAAGAAAAAACTAAAATTCTGCAAGAGCCACATTCACGACTGGGGCCTTTTCGCTATGGAGCCCATTGCAGCCGATGAGATGGTGATTGAGTACGTGGGTCAGAACATCAGGCAGGTAAGTGGGGCTGCGGGGGACACCTGAGCAAGAACCAGCCCTGGAAGAAGTGGGGTTGGAGTCCCTGCTGCCAGGCAGTAGCTGTGTGAGCTGGGCAGGGGTTGGAGGTCACGGGTGGGAGTTTCAATTACCCATAGAAACACAGCACTCGCATCCTTAGGAGATGAGGTCTCGAGAGGCCCATCCTGACCTCCTGTGTTTCCAGTGAAGTCTGTGTTCTCGTGGGGGGTCTGGGGTCATGCACCTGTTGGGTGGCACAAGCACGGCGCCGGTGCGAGTTGTGTAGATCTCTGCTCACAGATCACTTCTGCGACGCGTCCTGACGCGGCACCTGGGCTTTTCTGCAGGTCATTGCCGACATGCGTGAGAAGCGATACGAGGATGAAGGCATCGGGAGCAGTTACATGTTCAGAGTCGATCACGACACCATCATCGATGCCACGAAATGCGGAAACTTCGCCAGGTTTATTAATCACAGCTGCAATGTAAGTATCCTGGGTTGTTCATGTAATTGTGCACTGATAAACCCGCTGAGTCCTCGCTGGCTTTGATTGAGGCCGTGTTCAGAAGTAGCAGGGGGTCACAGGCTTGTGATTAAATGTTCATGAGCTGCAGTGGATCAAAGCAGAATCTAATCCAGCATAGATTGGAGAGACCTGAGAAGTGAAACATGCAGCGAGACAAGAGTGCACTCAGAGTCCTCCTGACCACGTTGAGGGCCCTTAACAGACGCTGTTCAAGCGCATCCAACAAATACTTCCGTAAAACAAACCGAGTTTTAGCGTCGTTGTTCTGTACTAACAGTCTCCTTCTAGTGTCTAAAGCCTAAAGCGTGACCTGTTCTGTCTCCCCTGCAGCCAAATTGTTACGCTAAAGTGATCACGGTGGAGTCTCAGAAGAAGATCGTCATCTACTCCAAGCAGCACATCAATGTGAATGAGGAAATTACCTATGACTACAAGTTTCCCATCGAGGATGTAAAGATCCCGTGTCTCTGTGGCTCTGAGAACTGCAGGGGAACCCTGAACTGAGCGCAAGGTTTCTCGTCACACTTGCACCTTCGGCCATGTCAGAACTGTGGTAACCAGGTGTGGTTGCACTTTGCCAAAAAACAGGAGGAAAAAAAAAAAAAGGAAGAAAAAAAAAATTTAAAAAGGAAAAAAAAAATATTTAAAAAAATAAGAGAGGAAAAAAAGAGAAGAGAAAACCCAAGTTTCGCACTTCTGCCGGGATCATGAATGAGAGCAAAAAGCGCACACGCTTACGAGGACTGTTCATGTTTCAGGTGCTCTTTCCTTTCCAGATCCAACACGCGCACAGAAAGGTGACTACCGTTTTGTGGCATGGTCTATCCAAACACTAGCTTCTCTGTCAGTCCCTACATTAATGCTCCGAAATGGGATAATGGTACCTTTATTTTTTTTTTTTAATTGTTGTTATAAACCTTCATCCTTTCATAAATGCTGCTACCTTTTTCTCATCAGTTTTGTTGGTTGAAAAAGACATTCAACGTTAAAATGTGAAGCAGAGACTGAAGATGCCATATGTAGGGTTTGTTGGGAGCTTGATTGGCTGAAATTGCACAGATTTCTCAGAGTAAGCTGTAAATAAATGTCAGGTTGATGTTACAGAGCAAGCCAGAGGCTTGAGGGCGTGTGAATGGGGGGGGGTGTGTGTGTGTGTGTGTGCATGGCAATGTGTCCACATTGGGCCTATGGGAGACCTGTCCTGCCTTTGCTGTAGGGATCAGCCTGACCCCAGGGAGCGGCGGGGTCGGCCGCAGAGCTCAGCACCTCTGGTTTCCACGCTGGTGCACTGGGGGATCCAGACCCTGCGCCCATATGTGGGCAGTACGTGGGTACCAATCCGCTACAGAAGGAGGTCGAGTCAGTTGTGGGGCCTTTGGGGATGCCCGTTCCTGGGAGATTGGTTTGTCTCGCAAGCAAAACAAGGCTGAGGCTGAAATTAGGAGGACAATTCAGCCCGCCTTTATGCTGTAAAAATCTTACCCCTCTTGTAAGGATGCACTATGGCCCGTGGTTTTAATGGGATTTTCTTCCTGTAGATGGGAAACGGGCTGATGTGTGTCTCCTATTCAGTTTTCCTCACTTTTGTCTGCTTTTCCCTGCCCTCCCGGCGTTTTACGTGGAGCATTTGCTGTGTCCTTGAGGGTGGGAGATGGTTCCTGTGATAGGAGCGAGCTGTGCCTGCGTTCCCCTCCCTCTGTTACTCAGTAACTTGTCCTGGGGCGGTCCTGAGCCTCCAAGAGAAGTGAACGTGGTTAAAATGTCCCTCCCCACCTACAGCAGGAAAAGGAATGGTGCTTTAATTTGTTGTACGGCAGACTTGGAATTGATTCAGTGATATATTTTGTCCTTGTAGACGTGCTGAGGTGAAGGTTGCAGTCCTTCGAGATGTAGAAATGAGGCAGAACACCAAAGAAACACTTCTTTGGATGTGGTCTGGAAACGTTACCCGGCCGTTCAGGTATAGACAGGCTCGGCTTTTTCGCTTGCATTGAATTTCTCCTGCTTCAAAAGTGGAGATCAGTTGTACTAAGAGCTTCTAAATTGGCTGATGAGGGGAAGTCGCAATGTAATTATGAAATGGGAAGATTGTCTGCGTAGCTGAACACCTCCCCGCAGAACGAATCGCACAGCTGTGTTCGTGTCCTTTTAAAACCAGCGATAATCGCTGTGCGACCGCAGCACCGTGAGCAGAGGTTACAGCCTGGAGAAAGAGCTTTGTGGAGGGGCTTTTCCGCCATCGCTCGGAGTTGCCAGGCCCACGCTGCGGAGGGGAGCTTGTAACGTAGGTTGGGCTGCAGCTGAATTTCTCCTTTAGACGAAAGGGCTGAAGGAACAGGAGCGCAGTGACCGTACGAGCTGCCCGAATTCCACCTGTGTCTGCCAGAGGGTGAGGAGATTGTCCCTGGGATTAGACAGTCTGTGGTCGCTGCTTCGCTTTGGTTTGGTTTTGTTGTTTCCCCCGTCTCTGTAAATCTCTCCAGCAATGGGGTAACGGTGACCCAGGACCTACGATTCGGAGAAGCACGACTGGTTTCTGTCCCTGAGCGTTGGTTGTCACTGCAGCCGTGGCAGGAGCGTTGGGGAGCTAAACCAGCTGCTCAAGTTATCGCTATTTCTTCTAAAATAAGGCTCATTTTGTTGCGTTGAGGCTCCAGTTGGCATCTCTACAGCTCGGCCTTTTCCTTTCCAAGCTTTGGAAAGGCACAGAAGTTTCCTGTGTCTCCAACGAAGCCCCCATGTACAGCAGTGCTGCTGATGCCCTGGGCCTTCTTCCTCCACGGTCCATCAGACCGGAGCATCAGCGGTGGTTTTGTGGGGTGCAGACCCCCCAGACGGCCCAGCCCTGGGCCGCTGCTGGTGGTTTGTGTTTCCCAGCGTGGCTGTGCTCTGGACGGGATTAGCCCCTGTGGTTTGCCTTAGTCTTGGGGAGACGCCTTTCCAGTCCCTCCTGGGTGCTTTGGCTCCTGCTTAGGAAGGGGCAAGGGTGCACAATTCGTGTGCCAGCCCCATCGGACCCCCAGCACCCCACAAAAACAGCAGCAGGGTCTGAAATAAAACCTCCCCAGCGCGCTGCTTTACAGAGATTTACTGAAGCCGTTTTGTGGGCCGAAAAGCCCAATTTGCTGTCACTTCAGTTGAAACCCAAGGCAAAAAAAGAGGGTGAGAGAGGCGTTGACTGCGCTCCCTGCAAAATTGTATCTCGCTCGGTGAAACAGCCCAGGAAAACAATGCAAAAGCTTTGGAAATAGAACCCAAATCTTTATTTTCCCAAGGCAAAGCTGGGTGAGTTTGGGTGCGGACGCCTCCGCCGTTGGCGTTTTAGGAATTGGTTTCCATGTATGCAAACCCCCAGCTCGCGTGGGTCACCCCTGTGCGCGTCCCAGTCGGTCGCAGTCAGCGGCTGGGAGGGAAGGGCTCGTCCTGCAGGTATTTATATTGTATAGAGCAGCTTATTTCTAAGGAAAAACACACAGACAGCTTTTTTAAACTCCAACCAAGTACACAGTAGTTGCAGTTCTGGTTTTTGTGACCTTTTTCAGGGATCATTTCAGTGCATTTCTGTATTAAATAAAAACGTCAAGGAAAAAAAAAAAAAAAGGATTTTGAAGTATAAAACCCCCCCGCATCTTCTGTACATAGGCAAACTCAAGAATCTTCTCTTCGGACACTGTTTCTTGTAGAAACATGTTGAAATTTTTTTGCTGATTTCTTTGTACTTCAAGAGCATGTAAATAATTTATTAAAAGTGACTATTGTAATTTGGAGGTCTTTTTAAACAGATTCCAGCTCTGAACCGTGCCGAGGCGATGGGGAGGCAGAGGGACTGAGTACAGCGAAGGAGCTGGTGGCATTTACAGCTTGTGTCAAGCTTTGTACAATGTAAATTCTGTATAAATGTGGGGGTTTTTTTTGTCAAATAAATAGGTGGAATTAGAAGCATTAAGAAACTGAAGACAAAAAATTGCCAAGTCAAGGCTTCTTCTTTCCCCCCGCCCCAGTCTGAAACCTAATGTGCAAAATCTATTTATTTCAAGCGAGGAAATGTGTACAGTCTAATAGACAACCTCAAATGTATTTAAGTGAGTTTGCAACTGGAGTTTTTTCAATTTAATATTTGTTCTGGGTTGTTGTTTTTTATTTTATTTGGAGTTTCCTCCTTAATTGCCACTGTAGTATTTGTCCAAGGGAACAGGAACACGTCGCAACGGGCAGGTTGAAAAGCAAACAGGAGAACACCCCGCTCCCGATTCCCGATCCCTGCAGCTTTCTGGTTCTATAAACACCGCTTTAATTCAGTGTGGAAGTAAAGGGCCTCCTTGAAAAGGGGGCAGGCAAAATGGTTTGCAATAAATGAGGAAAAAAGAAAATAAATCTTATTTTTTTTCTTAAGTTCCTTGAAAAACCAACTCTGCTTTGAAGATTTAGGATTTCTGCTTTTTCTTTCGTTAAGCAAATTTATGAATTTAGGGATGTTTTGTGCATATAGAATCTGTCACCAGTACGTACCTTGTTTTGAAGAAAGTGTTTTTGTTGTGGATGTGTCATGCTGTATATATTTGTTCATATTTTTGTGAATTGAATACTATGTACCATTGTATTATAGTAACTTTTATAAAGCAAACCATAAATATACTGACTTTTCTTACAGAAGAATTCTGTTGTGCTTGATGTATGGCCAGGGAGGGTTTTGCTCTCAGACCCAGACCCAGAAAAGGAGTGACCCAGAGCCCTGGTTTTCAGCAGAGTTTACTGTAAATGTTCATTCTGGCGAGCAGGAACGGATGTTAAGCAACATGGTACTGCGCGGAGGAAATATGTGAGTGGTTCAAGTTTATAAACGTCAAGAAAATGCTCTTAGTGTTAGAAATCCTCACAGCCCTGAAGAGCTGAAGCACAGCCAGGCCCTGGGATGCCAGACAGGGGACCCCCACCACGGTCCCAGGTGTCCCCAGCCCCTCCGGCCTCGGGGCACTGTGGGGACGGGTGTGGGGTCCCTGCTCCTGCAGCCCCTGGCCTGGGGTTTTCTGAGCTCACATCTCTTTGGTCTTTTGGGGTTTTTTAATAACTTGATGGAGGTGAAAGCTGTTAACCCATGAAGGGAGGCATTGCTGGTTCAGGTGAGGCTGTTGGGGCCAGAGGTTTCTGGTTTATTTCTTTACATGAGTTTATTCCCGTCTGCAGTGAACTCTGTTCCCTGCAGTTCACAGGGGAGCCGGTGGGGTTGGATGGGGATGATGGCAGGGCCTGGAGCAGCCCCCACCCACCCTCACTGGGCGCTGCTGTGGGGGCCGTGCTCGAAGTGGCTCCTCTGAGCCTTAGGAAAAAGCGGTGCCACCCTCCTGGAGGGTGCTGGGACAGGACAGGGGCGGTAGAGGGACTCGTGTCCAAGGAGCCGAGGGCTTGGCCAGGCCTTTGGGTGGTCAGGATTCAAGCAGCTTCGATGCTGGGAAACTCAGAAGCAGTGGTGGGGAACAGGGAGGGACCCTGAGGTGTCCCTCAGCCATCGGGCACTGAGGACCCCTCGGTGACATTGGACCCACAGTGACCACGGGGTGGAGGGGCTCCAGCCCCTGTGTGGTGACAGAAAAGGGTTTTATTGTGTTGGGTGGGGAGCATCCCCTTGCCAGGGATAGGGACAGCACTGCCCAGAGGGGACTTCACATGCAGCGCCAGGATCCGAGCCAAGGAACGGCTGCCAATGCCAGCAATTGCCTCTTGAAACACGGGAGAAACCCCAACCCCTCATTAACTCAGGAATTTACAGGTATTAGAGCAGGACGGCGTTGCCCTGGGAAGGCTGAAATACCTAAATTCAATTAAGTCTAATTCCAGAATGTTGTAGCTACCCTAAAACCATGTGTTTAATCTCAGCAAATTCAAATTCAAGATTGAGTCTAAAAGCAATTAAAATAAAATCTTCCAAAATGAGCCGCAGAGAGAGGCAAACGCCTCCGCGCTTTCCCCTCTCAGCTTCCCACGTAGCTAAATTTAACAGAAAACGTTGGACAGACTGAATTTAAGCACTTGCAGTTGTTTCTTCCATCTTCCTCAGTAGCTGCGTGTCTTTGGCACGTGCCTTAAGTCTGCCCTTTGTGAAGAATTTGGGGCTTTGGGTCAGATTAAACCACTTTTTAAGAGCGTGTTTGCTATTTCCCACACTCCCAAGGAGTCACCGGAGGGCAGCTGGGCCGGGGTAGGTGTTGAGTCCTTTCACATCTCCAACTTCGCAGCAGCTTCCCTGGGTTTATGACGCTTAGGTCTGGGGTATTTACCAAAACATCGGCCGTTTCCCGGTTCGTTTGCGCATCAGCTCATTAGGGGCGAGGGCGGCGTTTCCCGCCATCCTTTAGATGCGCTTGGTCTCCCCGTTGGGCTCCAGGATGGTCAGGTTTCCTCTCGCGTCTTGGTCCATTTCGATCGCTTCAAACAGAGACTTGAAGTTCCCGGCGCCGAAGCCCTGCAGAGACAGATGTGTTATGGATCATGGGGATGGGCAGGTTATGGACCACGGGGACGGATGTGTTATGGACCGTGAGGACAGACACATTACGGACCATGGGGGTGGACACGTTCTGGACCACAGGGACAGATGTGTTATGGACCATGAGGATGGACACATTATGGACCACAGGGATGGACACATTACGGACCATGGGGATGGATGTGTTATGGACCGTGAGGACGGGCACGTTATGGACCACGGGGACAGGCATTGGGATCCTCAGCTCAGAAGCAGCTGGGAAAGAGCGGCACCAAGACCTAGGTGGGTGATTTGATGACCCCAAGGTCTTGAAGCCAAGATCGTCGTGAAATCCTCCAACCAACCTGGTGGTTGTGCCGCTGGATGACCTCCAGAAAGACCGTGGGTCTGTCCTGAACTGGTTTGGTGAAGATCTGCAGCAAGTAGCCTTTCTCATCAAAATCCACCAGGATTTTCAGTTCCTGGAGAAAAGAAGCAGGGTGACAGCTCAAGGAGCTACAAAGGAGCAAGGGGGTTCCTCAGCATCACCCTCATCCCTGCAAAACCCTTTGGGGCGCTGGTCTGGCCCCAGGGAAACCTTTTGCGTCTCACCGCCAGCTTGTCGATGTTCTCCTTCACTTTGATCTTGGCAGTTTTCAGCCTCTCCCGCAGCACCTGGTAGTAGCTGGACGGCACGTCCATGAACTGCATGCCCCGTTGCTTCAGGTTGGTGATCTGCAAGGCAGGGGTCGGGCTTGGGGCTGTTTGTGGAGCCAAGGGGTTGGCCGGGATGGCCGGTGTCAGCAGTGGTACTTGTCCATGACATTGGGCAACCTCGTGCATGGGGACCTGTCCCACCCTCTGGCTTTGGGCACCAGGAGCAGGAGGGCCCGAGATGCTGCCCCGTGGCTTCAGGTTGGTGATCTGCAAGGCAGGGGTCGGGCTTGGGGCTGTTTGTGGAGCCAAGGGGTTGGCCGGGATGGCCGGTGTCAGCAGTGGTACTGTCCATGACATTGGGCAACCTCGTACATGGGGATCTGTCCCACCTTCTGGCTTTGGGCACCAGGAGCAGGAGGGCCCAAGATGCTCCCTCCAGGCAATGCAGAGCATTGGCCACTGTGCAAGAATGCTTCATCACACCTGAGCCCATGACACCTCTGGAGGCCCCGTGGTCTGGAGAGGGGTCCAAACCCAAGTGCTCAGCAGCAGCTGGGCCCAATGTGCCCCAGGCCGAGGTGGGTGATGTGCTCTGGGGGCTCAGCTCCCCTCCAGCCACCCCTGAGGACGGCGCGTGCCGTGGGGGTCCCTGCAGACCCCATTGCTTTAGGCTGGAGGGACGGGGATGTGCCAGCAGCTCGGATGTGCAGGCAGGTCCTGTTCCAGCGCCTCACTGGGGGGTTAATCCTGGTTGTAAAACAACCATGGCACAAAGCCCGCTCAGCTTCCGTGTCCTCCTACCCCAACGGGGTCATCGTCCACCACCGCCCACAATGAGGACCGTGCCTGGGGCTGCACTCACTGCTGAGATGATGTCAGAGGTGTTCAGGGCGATGTGCTGGACTCCGGCCCCGCCATAGTAATCGATATATTCCTATGGAAACAAAAATGTCACCACGTTAGTGACAGTGCAGCCACAGCGTGCAAAAGGCTGGGCATGGGCTTAAAAACGTGAAAGCAAAAGCTTGGGGACACCACAAAATGAGAAAAAAGAGAGATGGGAGGTAAAGCAGGTCTGTCCCAGCGGCTCCCCCAGTGTGGACAGCCCTTGGCACACCCGAGCAGAGCCTTAGCACAGCTGCGAATCCCTGGCCCCTCGTCCCTTTCTGTTCCCCAAAGCCCCACGGGAGTTGGGGGCAGCCTCATGGATCAGCCACCGGTGTCTGCTCACCTGAATCTGGGATTTCTTCTTGCCGAACGCGGGCTCGTTGATGGGCATCTTGATGGTCTCCTCGTAGTTGGTGACCACGATGGAGCGCAGGGCGCTGAACTCGGTGTGCAGCTGCTTGTCGTCCACCGACCAGAAGCGGTGGAAGAGCAGGTTCTTCTGGTACCTGCCCGGGCCACAAGGACACGATCACATCCCTCGCTCCATCCCAGCACTAACGAAGCTCTGCTCTGCCTTAATTATCCTCAGCTGCCACCATCAGAAGCATTGAGACCCACAGAGCGGTGCTGCGGCCCCATCCCACCTCCTGCCCTCCCAGTCTTACCAGTCCGCCACTGGGACCATCTGGAGGTCGGGCTGGTTCCCCACCACGTGGTCAACAAAGCTGAGTTTGGCGCTCGGTCTGTGGGGGGAGAGCCAAGGGCAGGTCCCAGCAGGGTTTGGGGACACCCCATGGCATGGGGGGCTCTGAGGCTTGTGATGGGGACCTGTCTGGGTCCTGCAAAGGGCAGGACCCTGTGGGAAGCACTCACAGCTTGGGCAGCAGAGGGTCCTTGAAGAGGGGCTGGTGGTACCCGGGCAGGAACAGGCCCTTGTAGTTGAGCTTTTCCACCAAGGTGTGGGTGGTGTCGCCGTACTGCAAGAGGGGGGAAAGCAGTTGCATGGTGGCCCCATTTTTTGGGGGTCCAGCCTCCTCCGATGGACCCCACTCCGGTGTAGAGGCTCAGCCTCTGCAGCTGCCCCGGTGCTTACCGTCTGGATCACCGCAAACTTCACCTTCCCGAATTTGTCCTCCTCCACCCAGGGCTCCTTCACCACCACGGCCCCGCGCTCCCTGGCTTTCTGGGCAGAAGGAGACAGACCCCTCCTGCCACAGCTCCCCCAGGCTGGGAGGAGACACCCCCGGGCCCTTCCCCACCATTTCAGCGTGCCGTGCAGGGGGGAGCAGAGGGGCTGCCTTACCTGCACGATGAAGTCGCAGTCCTCCACCTCGAAGGCGATGTCCTTCACCCCATCGCCGTGCTTCACCAGGTGCTCTCCCATCTCTGCCCGCAGCGAGAGCGGCCGTGGGTGTGAGCAGAGCCACTTTGCTCCACCACGGCCCCTTCCCACTCATCTCCCCCCTGGACTGCCACGGTACCTACCCTCATTGCCTGGGTTGAGAGCGGATGAGAGGACAAACACGATCTGGGGAGGAAGAGGTGGACAGGACAGGGATGGAGACGTGGCAGTGCCCCTAGGCCGGGGCAGAGCCACTGCAGGTGTGGGGTTTAACAGTGCAAATGGGTTTTGGCAGCACCCATGGGCCCCACACTGGCTCATCTACCCCCAAAAACCACCCCAGCAGTGCTCCGGCCTCCTCACCTTGTCCTGCTTGATGACATGGGACACCACCTCCCTGCTGCCGGTCTCCAGCCCCCGATACGCCAGCTCCTCGAACCCCAGCTTGTTGCAGTAGTAGGACGCAGCCTGTGGGCAGGCCCCGGAGGAGGCCATGGTGGCCCTGATCCTTGCATGGCTCCACCATCACGGCTCAAGCCATGCTGTGTGTGCCCGTTGCCATTTTCGGGCCCCTCCTGCACACACCCCCTGCAGCCGCCCCTCACCTTGCGCAAGGGCCCCCAAGGCCGAGGCTGAGGCCACACCGGCGGGCGCCGAGCCAGGGCCAGGCTTTGGGGTCAAACCACCCCCCTGGCAGCCAATAACCAGAGCAGCCGCCCCATCCCAACACCCACCACTGCCCCTGGCTGCAGCCTCTCACCTGCTTGGCATTGCCCACCCAGAAGGTGATGGAGTGGAAGTGGATGAAGCGGCCTCGCAGGGGCTAAAGGGAAGGGGAAAAGAGGGCTGAGAACCACTGCAGCCATTCATTCCAGCTGTGCTGCTCCTCAGCGGAGCAGGGAGCAGAGGTGGCCACGACCCTGCAAATGCATCTAAATTATCAGGGTGACACCCGGCTGCTGCCTGGGAATGGCGATTTGTCCAAAGGGCTCTGGATCCTGCTCTGCAGGACAGAGGGTGCAAAGCCCTGGCTCACCCGGGCCCCGCTGTGTTAAAGATTAATTCTCCCCTGACTGCTCTTACACAACCACCGATCCCTGGACAAATCCCCCTTTGCTCTGTTCCCCATTGCTGTCTCATCAGACATCCAGCCACGATGGGCACCAGATGTTTAGAAAGCACTTTTTAGGGGAAAATGGTATCAAATAGGGGCAGTATTTGGAAATAAATGTTACAGCAAATGAGGATTCTGCTTTGGCATCAGGGTTGGGAGGGACGGAGCCATCATCTCCCACTTGTTGCTCTCCTCCCAAACCAGGAATTAAAAAATGTCCATTATTTACGTTGATTTAGGATGGGGAACCACATCCTGTGTGGTCTGGCTGGAGAATTTTTACTTCCAATTTCACCGGGTAATCCAGGAGTAAGCAGCGCCCGTTATTTGCATTAACACGGCTGATGTTTCACACCGGGCAGTGGGGCAGGACCGCGGACACAAAACAGCTCTTACCTTTTCTCCCTTGTCTGTGTAAGTCGTCTGAAAGAGAGAAATCAGAAAAGAGAGATGTTAGCAGCTCCGGGAGGCACTGCAGCCCCTGAGAGCTCCAATCCAAAGGTCAATGTGTGAGGAGCAGCGATTCCACACAGCTCCCAGCTAAAAAGTCCAAATTAAATCAGATTAAACCCAGTAAAGCTCCCGAGACATCCCGCACCATTGAGCCCTGGACATTCGATTTAATTGCCATCCATTGCCCCTCACCATTTCTGCGACCTGGTGATGTGACAGCGGCAAAGGGAGCAGGAGGCCAGGGGGGATTTAATATAGCGGTGGGACGGGGAAGCTCCTCCCCAGCTCCACCTTCTCCCACCCCTGGATCGAAGCACTCGCAGCCCAGAGGTGTTTGGGTTGGGGACTGACAGCGTTGTCCCGTGGGTGGCTTTTTGGGGCTGTGTCACGGGGTCCTTTGTGTTAAACGTAGAGGGTGGTGAGTGTGCAAGGCTCTGTGGTGCGGGGCACTGCCAACCCCGCAGCAAAACCCCACGGGGGGGTGACACAACCGTGGCAGCGCAACCCCC
>NW_010205088.1:27125-27456 GCF_000695765.1 Mesitornis unicolor | reverse complement strand
TTGGGTTGGAAGGGACCTAAAAGATCATCTAGTACCAACCTCCCTGCCATGGGCAGGGACACATCCCACAAGACCAGGTTGCTCAAAGTCTCATCCAACCTAGCCTTGAACACTTCCAGGGAACAGGTAGGATGTTTTCCTTTTTTGTTTCCTCTAATCCAGACCATTTATCCAAATTAGAGCATAGTCACATTAAAAAAATTATCAGAGCACTGAAGAAGTAAGTCGATCCTTACATAACGAGTAACTTTCCCCATTATCTAACCAATACTGCTCACAACAGGCTGTGCTTTTATTTTCTATTTGTTCCCTGCTCTATAGCTCATGCATC
>NW_010205088.1:4837-27105 GCF_000695765.1 Mesitornis unicolor | reverse complement strand
TCGATTCTGAACACTTACTGGTGTTCTGACTTCAGAAGCACCAGTCATCAAACCATCTGTAGGCAATGTTGATCTGAAACCACTAGCCCCAGTACATGTACTTGGTTTTTTTTATACAGATGTTAAAAAAACCCCTCAAAATACTATGGACAAAGGAAACAATTTTTCTTAAACTTTCATACAAATACTCTAAATGGATGACTAGTACAAGCATTCGATCAAATAGCTACCAAAGGGAAAGTAAACACAAAGCTACTGATTTCAGCAGAATCAAAAGTAATAACATTTTCTTGACATATATAATCTCTTTTGACAAGATATAGCTAAACATTTTCATTCTGGTTGATAGAAACATACTATGCACTGGAGCTTCTTGAAACATTTCAGTGAAGATTAGGGAAATTTATTTTCCCTTCCTAATAGAAAGTGTATTCTTCTCCAAATTTTAAAAAAAATATATAAAGTCTTACAAATGGATTTCTTTTCTACTTATGAGTCACAGTGTGCATTTTAGATATCCTTGAATGTTTAAAAAAAAAAAACAACAAACCAAACACAGAACTTTCTACTAATGTAGAAAGGTCTACATCTTTTATTATGGATTCCAGTTGTGAATAACAAACATGACACAGTCAGATTTCTTAAGTAAAAAATAAAGTCTGTAATCATCACTCCCTTCAACCCCTGTACAAGATTTCTAAATGAAGAGTTTTTGTTTAATCCCAGCATCATGTTGTATCTTATTTCAGCAGACTTCCACTTATGATGATTGTCAATGTCATGTTGACCTTCCCTGTCTCCTACTTTCCTGTGGCTCTACCATGGGAGAAAGAAATTCTTTATTATTAATAGACTCTTTTGAAATCTTCTGCACGTCTATCTTAGAATCGCACAAAGTCAATATTCAATAATATACGCTGCCCTATCTGTCATTTTGAATCTCAAACTGTATACTCCATGTAATAGTTATTGTAATAGTGAATGAATCATGCCACTTTGATAATAATAAGGCTTACAAGGCATGTAAAATAGATGGGTATATCCCCTGAATTTTAATTATTGGTGTATTATAATAGGCTATCAGTCTGACATGTTGCTGGCTTTGTGGTACTCGGTGGGAGTTACCACTAGGCATGTACAGAGTTTTAATTTAAAGGAGCTTAAGTTGATCAGAAGAGTAATGCATTAAAAAAATTGTCAAATTGATAAACTGTATCAGATTATTGTAATTTAAAAATTATTCTTTGTGATAGAAATTATAGTTTATTTAACATCTGGAAGAGAATGTCAACTTATAGGAGCCAACACTGAATCACAGAATATTGAGTTGGAAGGGATCTCAAAAGATTATCTAGTCCAACCCCCCTGCCAGAGCAGGATCACCTAGACTAGGTTGCACAGAAACATGTCCAGGTTAGTTTTGAATGTCTCCAGAGGAGGAGACTCCACAATCTCTCTGGGCAGCCTGTTCCAGTGCTCTGTAACCCTCACAGTAAAAAAGTTTTTCCTTCCTTTCAGGTTGAACCTCCTATGCCTCCTATGCTTACTCCCATTGCCCCTTGTCCTGTCGTTGGCTATCACTGAGAAGAGCCTGGTTCCTTCCTCCTGACACTTGCCCTTTACAAATTTATAAACATTAATGAGGTTACCCCTAAGTCTTCTCTTTTCCAAGCTAAAGAGTCCCAGCTCCCTCAGCCACTCCTCATAAGGGAGATGCTCCACTCCTTCAACCATCTTTGTGGCTCTACACACATGATAGTTTCCTTTGACTGACCACCTTTTATTTTGGGGGGAAAGTAGGGTGATGTTTTGTCCCTTCTGGTTTAAGCTTTTCTAAAACGATAAATACAAGAGTAAAAAAAAAATTAAAAAAATAAAGCCACCCACAAAAGTGAAGGAAGCTGCTCAGAACAGTTATAATTTATCACATATCATATGAAGCTATATCAAAAATACTTTCATTTTACTTAAGAGATCCTTAGTATATCCCAGTGTTAGGATAGGATAGGATAGGATAGGATAGGATAGGATAGAAAATAGACTATTTCAGTTGGTCCTACAATGATCATCTATGCTGCTCTAGCAGGAAAGCTGGACTAGATGATCTTCAGAGGTATCTTCCAACCCTTACCATTCTGTGGTATAGTCCAACTGCCTGACCAATTCAGGGCCGACCAAAAGTTAAAGCATGTTATTAAGGGCATTGTTGAAATGCTTCTTAAACACTAGCAGGACTGGGGCATTGACCACCTTTCTAGGAATCCTGTTCCAATGTTTGACCACCCTCTTGGTAAAGAAATGCTTCCTAATGTCCAGTCTAAACCTTCCCTGACACAGCTGTAAACCATTCCCATGCATTCTATCACTGGATCCCAGTGAGAATAGATCAGCACCTCCCTCTCCACTTCCTCTCCTCAGGAAGCAGTAGAAAGCAATGAGGTTGCCCGTCAGACTCCTTCTCTCCAAACTAGAAAAGCCCAAAGTCCTTAGTCACTCCTCATAGGACATGCTTTCCAGCCCTTTCACCGTCCTTGCTGCCTTCCTCTGGATATATTCAAGGACCTTCACATCCTTCTTAAATTGTTCCCTTTACTCAAGGAGAGGCCACACCAATGTTAAATACAGCTGGATAATCACCTATTTTGACCAGTTGGTTATGCCATCTTTGATGGACCTCAAGATGTGGTTTACCCTCTTGGCTACCAG
Source organism: Mesitornis unicolor (assembly GCF_000695765.1). Classification (NCBI taxonomy): domain Eukaryota; kingdom Metazoa; phylum Chordata; class Aves; order Mesitornithiformes; family Mesitornithidae; genus Mesitornis; species Mesitornis unicolor. The sequence continues at coordinate 24,399 of NW_010205088.1, read as the reverse complement.
GAAACACCGCTGACTCATATTGAGCCTGCTGTTGATGTTACAAATCGGAAGTAACGTTAATCAGAAGAAGAGAAGTATAAACAAATTATAAATTCATATTAATGATTACATAAGAAAAATGCTATATGTGTTTAGAAAACAGTGAAATAATTTCTATTTGGTTAAAGAAAATAATTAATTAACAGTATTTCCATCCAAATTATTTTATGGGGTGTTTTTTGTGGGTTGTTTTTGGTTTTTTGATTGTTTTGTAACATAAAAGAAAAGCAGTATAAGAAGGGAAAAGATCTCCTAAGATTTCTTAGGAGAAATAAAGAAAATCAGTTTAAATAACATTTAAAAAAATAATTCTGTTTTACTCATGTTTTTAATGTGTCTTTCCTGTGAAAGAAACTCTAATCCATCTTTATCCTTCTTTTTTTTAGCAGGAGAAAATGAAGGATACGGCTTGAAAAGATGGGCAGGGAAAGGAGAGATAAAGCACCATTTTCCTTTCTTAAAAATCCAACTAGTAAAAATAATGCTAAAAACGTTTTTGCAACAGCAAAGTGTGTTTTGCATTTTAATAAAAAGTTCCCTCCATCTCTTCTGGCTTCAAGAGTTCCAGTTCCAGCTTTTATAATCACAAAAATAAAGAAATTGGATAATGAACTCATAATACATTCAAGAAGATAAGTATTTCATAGAATCATAGAATATATTGAGTTGGAAGGGACATTTAAAAATCATATAGTCCAACTCCCCTACAGTAAGCAGGGACAAAACTGCTTAAAAACCTGTAAACCTGTTCCAGTGATCTACCACCCTCATATTGAAAAACTTTTTCCTAATATCCAGCCTAAATCTACCCTTTTCTAGTTTAAAACTATTACCCCTCATTCTATCGCTACATGCCCCAGTGAAGAGTTACTTCCCCAGATTTCTTAGAGGCACCTTACAGGTACTGAAATGTCTCTATAAGGTTCCCCGGGAGCCTTCTCTTCTCCAGGCTGAACAACCTGAAGTGCTCCTGTCCTTTGTGGTCCTCTTCTGGACTCGGTCCAGCACTTCAGTATCCTTCTCGTGCTGGGGACTCCAAAGCTGGACACAGTACTCCACGTGAGGTCTCACCAGAGCAGAGTAGAGGGGCCAAATCACCTCTTTCGATCTGCTGGCCACACTTCTTTTGGTACAGTTCAGGATGCAGTTGGCCTTCTGGGCTGCAGATGCACATTGGTGGCGCACGTCCAGCTTTCCATCTCCTAGTACCGCAAAGTCCTTTTCCTCAGGGCTGCTTTTCAGCACATCATCTCCTAGCCTGTATTGGTAACAAGGATTGTCCCAACCCAGGTGTAGGACCCTGCACTTGGCCTTGTTGAGCCTCATGAGGTTCACCTGGGCCTGCTTCTCCAACTTGTCCAGTTCTTTTTGGATGGCATCCCTTCCCTCTGGCACATTAACCTCACCATTCAGCTTGACATGGTCAGTGAACTTGCTGGAGGTGCATTCAATTCCACAGTCAGTATCACTAAAGAAGATATTAAACAACACTGGTCCCAGTACAAAACCTTGAGAGACACCACTTGCCACCTGCATTCTAATGAAGACTTTTTATTTAGAGTAGACATACACTTAGATGTTTTGTAAAGCAAAGACTAACCAAGTTTGTTTCAGAATCACAGAGATATCACCAATGTAAATGTTCAAAAATGTGTTTCTTCCTACTGACATTGTGTGTCTCTTTCCAGTTCATATGCTAGTTTTCTTCCACCTGTTAATTATACTGTCTTAACAAGTGCAGCTATGAGGTGATATCTTAAATCTGCAAATAAGAGCTTTCATTTTATGTATCTTACATTAAGTAAGTATGATTAAACACTTTTTGGATGCAATTTTAGTTTATTCTTGTGCTTTTAGGATAATGAAGCTTTTTTCGTCTAACAGTAATAGGTTAAATCTCAGTATTTATATCTGGTTTAATTATATATATGATTTACAAATATAATTAGGAGAAGGATGCTAACAGCATGCCATTTGATACTAACAATAAGTCACTATCATGGCTACCTTCAGGTTTGGTGAGGCAAAGCGAATAGATTTATCTATGAAGTCAAAAACTAATAAACCTCCAAGAGAAAAATAAGTTATTTCAGAATTGAAAACATGAGATATTTGTGAGCCAGAGTTCACTAAAATACAGCCTTCCCTAGAAGGCTGAAAATATGAGATATTCAGCATCAGGCAAAAAATAGGAAGGGAAAGGTTTATAGAGGAGCATATTAATTATAGAACATAGTCAAATATGCATTTCAACAATGCAATATGCTAAAATACAAATATGTTTAAATAATGGGGGGAAAACCACTTAATTTTGGATTACTTATGTAACTGGTGTTCTATAACATCATAATTCTCTTTGCATCTTACTTAAATTTCTTGCATTTCAGAAGGTATAAGATGGATTTTAGTGTGAAACACTGGAGAGGGCCAAAATTTTTGTTCCAGTTGAGCTGTGTTACATCTTTCTTTAGTCAGCCAGGTCTGTTTTGGCTTTACTCCATGGTCATGGTCCCAGAGTACCACAGTAAAAATGTACATGATTAGTCTTGCTTTTGCAGCGGTTGAGCTAAATTTCTCCAATACCTAAGCACAGTCCATATGGTCTATACAGCCTACTGCATAGGTTCCTTTCGGACAGGCAGCAGGAAGGTGTTGTGTCCCAGCTTGGCTTCCTCTGAAGAATGCAACCGCACCGTTCATCTGCATGAGCATACCAGGCACAACATAAGTACCATCTCATCTAATGCAGTATGAAGCAGGAACTGGTCTCAGGCTTTTTACCTTGGAATTGTTCTCTTCATGTTGTTTAATTTAGGGTTAGAATAAAGATTTGGGAACTTGAAGGCAATTGGTCTATTACTGTTTACTGTAAAATCCAGTGTTTAGTGCTGATTTACTATCCACAGCTGTAAGGATATGTTCTTCATGGTGTTTAATGACAGGATTAGAATTCAGTTTGAAATACATGAAGAGAGATGTAAAGAAAGGTAGTCTAGACAGAGAATGCCAGGGTATCACTGAACTCAGCAGACCACCGCAGTAAGAAACTAGTTGATTTTGACTGCAAATAATATCCATTGTTGTTGGCTATGCACAGTTATCCCATTAAGACTGAGGAGAGGATTAGAGACGAAAATTTAGATTGAGGATTACCAGAGATTTTGTTACATATTTCAGGAGTATATGACCAAGAGAGAAGGATTGGCACCTAAAGAAATGTTTCTACAGATCAGCATTCATCACATTAGGTTTATGTAGGAAATAAAATCCTTAAAAACATTTCCACATAAATAGAATTAAATCAAATTTATAAACTATGGTATGGTATTCATTGACTTTAGCTAAAAGTCATAGAAAACATCAAATAGGTGCAAGAAGTTGCATAGACACTATGGCCCATTCAGATTCTTCCTCCAGACATTTTTCTTTAAATATATTTTTTTAATTAAAGTGCCTTGTTAGGGCTTTATAAAATTAATATATAGTTCTTTAAGTATATGTACCTTAATCTGTCTTCCTTAAGAGTGCAAAATTAAGTTCTTATTCCACTCCATCTGCTAGGAAAGTTTCATAATGTACATTTTTCTGGATAGGAAAGGAGATCAGATATTAACACTCTTCCTGTAGAACAGAAAGATCATGTGCAAATTCATTTAAACTAGTAATAAGCAGAACCAGCAATATGTGATCATCAGTTATATACTTAACTAATATTCTCTCTCATTCACAATTTTTTTACTACTTGTTTATGATTCCAGGCCAAGGTATTTTAAAATCATAAGAACAGGGTATTACCCAGGAAAGGCTGTTATGTCATGGAATTTTAGTGTAATTTTGCCTTATTGTTATTTTTTTTCTTGCAATATTGTAACTTATTTTTTTCAGTTACATTACTAACATTTATAAATGTTATTTATAGATGAAGTTTAGGATCTCACATCCACCAGAAAATTCATTTCTATATACAATTTATTTGCCTCAGTTCCAAAGCTTGCTCGCTCTTTATCTCTTCCTTTCTTCTGTAGTTTCCCTTTACCTGAGTGTCTTGATCCCCTTCATACCTAACCAGCTGTGGCTAATACTTGCTAGTAATAAGATTCTTTCTCAAAACCATCAGATTATTAGGTTTGAAAACTGATTTTGGCAGCTCAGTGGAGATGAACTTGCAGGCTCTTATGGGAGTCCCAGTCCTGTGCTGTAAAATGGCCTCAAAATGAAGGAAATATTTATACTTTCAGTTACCCATTAAAATCACTGAATTACCTGAATTCAAAAACAAAGTGGAGCTTCTTCCATTGGAATGGAGAACCTAAGAAGTAGTTTATTTAAAGACACAATTTTTAAAGGAGAGAATACATTTTCTTTAAAATAGCTCCTTCTTTTCCAGGTTTGCTTTTAATGTAATTTTTTTTTTCATTCCATTCAGTTAGTAAAATCTTCAGCAGTGCTAAGCCCCAAAACAGATAAAGGTTCCTTAGAACTGAAATACAAACATTTTGCTAAGCTTTGCTCTTAGATTCAAAACAGGCTCCACTTACATGTAATCTTTTCTAAGGCACTTATGCAGAGTTTAAATTCGTCCTAATTTCTGAAGGTTTTATTCATAATAATATGTTCAAATACTTTTTTTTCCCTGATTTTTTCACAAACGGAATCTTTTTTGTGCAGATTTAGCCATTGCTGTAAAGAAGTCTTCAAAATAACTCTCCCAATTTATGGTTTCATGTGTTTCATTGTTAAACAATCTTTTAATCCCATCTAATAGTGATTGACTCAGGGAGGAAGCGTCAGAATTTCTCTTTAAAGAAAGAAAATCACAACAAAGCAGTACAAGAAACTCCAAAAAAGTCAGCATTTTTTTTAGAAACTGTGCACTTAAGAAGCATACATTTGAAAATTTTGTAAACAACTGCAATTGATGACAGATGTTAGAAGAAAACTCCTATTGCTTTTGTTTGAGCTAGCAATACTAAAATATCATTATTTCAGCTTCAGCTGAGATAATTTATTTTATAGTTACTAAATTTAATGTATCCTACTACTGTTATTTTATACAAACTATGCTAGGCACAATACTGGAAATATAAAAAACCTCAGCACAGCAAAAAGCGGTCTTACTGAAGCTTGTAGTGATTTTATGCTATCAAGAGAAGGCTCTCCTTAATTAATTTTCAATAATTTTTCTCCATTACAACTAATTGTTGTTTCAAGAGACAGTGAAATAATTAACAAAGGATAATTAAAGAAAGAACAAAATACATCTATCTGTGAAAAATGGATATTAATTTCCTTATTATACTATATAATATTTTACACTATTTGAACTAATGGTTATTTTATTCTATATTCATCTTTTTAATAGCTCCTTAAATTATGCTAAACTAATTTGATATTGCTGGTTAAGATGAGAGGGATGGGAAATGACACATCTTTTTACCTCATTAGATGACACTTTTCAGTGACTTTTTCCAGTGATATTTACAACAGAAAGTCAGTCCTCTCCAAAAAAGGAAACTTAGGTGAATAATTTAGAATGCAGACCTACACTTACTTCACTGTAAGGCATGCTGAAATGTATACAAAAAAATTGTAAATATTACTAGACAGAAATTTTCTCTTAAATCTGAATACATGTCAGATCTGTGCATTTTTGCCTAGAGAAAGTCAAAACTCTTCACTTTGCTGACTGCTTATTGTGCCAACTTTTTTTGAAAGCTGTGCTAGTGGTTTTCTTTCTTTCAAAGATTCAACATTTTTAAGGATTGTAACACTTTATCTACACTTTATCCATCATCCTTGAAAAATGAAATTTAATGCCTACATTTTGGAATAGTCAAGTCAGAGAGTGTAATACATTATGGTTTGAACATGAGATATGTTATTTTCTGTTATCTACACTTCACAGACTTCTTAACTACTGCTTATAAAATTTTTTATATTATCTTCTATTGAACAATTTTTCAAATAAAGGTGAAACCTTGATACCACAGATGTATAATCATCTTGGAGTAATTCTGTAGCTATTTTGGACATAGTGAAACACCTAGAATTAGAAGTCTCAGAAATCATCAGCTACACTAAAATACAGATAATTTGACTGTCTTCAACTTCTGAGTATTATAGTGCTCAGGTTTCTTTGCCTAAACTAGCCTGTCTATTACGGAAAAAGCATGCTCTTTATGAGGAGTCTCCTTTGTAGTGATACATTATAGTTTCTCAATGTATTTCAATCAGCAGTGCACATATAATTATTTCAAAAAAATTATTAACTATTTTAGATATGGAGTCTCTGGGTTTAACATCCGCAGATATATGTATCTGTCCATTTAAAGCCCAGAGCAACAAATCTAAAAGTATCCCTAATTTTCCTAAAAATTTCAAATATATGTATTGATGATTGACCTATAAAGAAGAATGTAACAGATTCTGAAAAAAAAATAAAACACTTCTGTAAAGTGCAGAACACTCAAGTAAACAAGAGTACACATACCATGAAAAATAAAGATTAAGCATAGTTTGCATCAAAATGCAGAAGTAAAAGTAGAAAGAAAAAGTAATTTTTGAGAGGAAAAAAGAGTTATGCTATTAAGAATGAGTAGTTTTTTTAAAGCCTGATCTAAACTGTAGGACAGTATATTTAAACCCCATGTAGTGGTACAGGCTTGGGGAAGACTGGCTAGAAAGTTAGCAGGCAGAAAAGGACCTGGGGATACTGGTTGACAGCCAACTGAACGTGAACCAGCAGTGTGCCCAGGCTGTTAAGAGGCCAACAGCATCCTGGCTTGTGTCAGAAATAGTGTGACCAGCAGGAGTAGGGAAGTGATTGTGCCCCTTTACTGGGCACTGGTGGGGCCACACCTCAAATACTGTGTTCATATTTGAGCCCCTCACAACAAGAAGGACATTGAGGCACTGCAGCGTGTCCAAAGAAGGGCAATGAAGCTGAGGTGTCTGGAGGACAATTCTTATGAGGAGCAGCTGAAGGAGCTGAGGTTGTTTAGTTTGGAGAAAAGGAGATGGAGGGGAGACCGTATCACTCTCTAGAACTACCTGATAAGAAGTTGTAGAGAGGTGAGTGTTGATCTCTTCTTCCATGTAGCTAGTGACAGGACAAGAGGAAATGGCTTCAAATTGTGCCAGGGAAGGTTTAGATTGGATATTAGGAAAAATTTATTTACCAAAAAAGTGGTCAAACACTGGAACAGACTGCCCAGGGAGGTGGTGGAGTCACCAACCCTGGAGGTGTTCAAGAAGCGCCTGGATGTGGCACTTCAGGACATAGTTTAGTGGACATGGTGGTGTTAGGTTGATGGTTGGACTTGATGATCTTGGAGGTCTTTTCCAACCTTAATGATGCTGTGATTCTGTGATTTATAGAAAAAAAACCCAAACACTTAAAACAATGTCTGTAAATGCGATTTCCAACTGGTATGGTTGTTTTTATGTAGCAGTGTGTTTGGATTTCTCTTCAGCAAATGTCTTCAGGGTCTTATCCTCACTGATCAAATAATTTCAACATTAAAAAGACAAATTTCATGTGTCTTATGCTATGTCTGTGACATGCTATGTCATTACTGTAATGAAAATCACTGGTAGATAGAGATACATGACAAGCCTAGCTGACACATTAAACGATATTTTAGGAGGTAAAAAGGGAGAAATTTAAGTTTCTTTAAATGTTAGTTATGATTCTAGTCAATTAACTATAGTTTTTTTAAAAAATCTGGAAGGGACCATACATAAAATCACATGGAGGACAAATAAACATTATATTTAAAAAAGAAAGAATTTAGAATAAAAAGATAAGATTACAACTCATTTGCTGCCAGATTTTAAAGTATCATGCAAAATTTTTAAATGATCAAAATAATCGGTCAGCTTTAGTTTGGACAACTTATTGCAAGCATCTCAAGCATCACATGACACTACCAACATCAATACATAACGACATTCACTTTTGTATTTAAAAGATGTGTAGATGTGGTGCTTAAAGACATGGCTTAGTGATGTACTTGGCAATGTTAGGTGAACAGTTGGAATTGATGATGTTAAAGGTCCTTTCCAACCCAAGTGATTCTATGATTCTATGATTCATTTTCATAATTAAATGCAGGCAAACTTTAGCAATTAATTAAGTCACAATTGATATTTTATTATTTTTGCTTTCTCAGATAATGGTTTGATAAAACTTCTTAAATTCATCAGGATTTTTTTTAACAGAAAAAACATGTAGATTTAATATAAACACCTGCATTTAAATTACATGTGTTTCTTTTTCCAACAAAATTTTAGTAGCCATGTGATGGGATCTGAAAAATTAGGAGTTATCACATGCTTCATTGCCTTGACACATGGTAAAACAGCAATGGCAAAAAAATTCCAGGAAAGAATCTTTGTTGCATGGGAAATATAACTTCCAGACCAACAATCGAGAGAGATTAATTGCTCACTATGACAACTGATGTTCATTACACTGCTGAGCACTTGCTCTGTTGCCTTCTAGAAAGTTTCAATTTCTAGAGCCTATATAATTCCTAAGGTTAATATATACACACGCACAAATAACAAATTATGTATATTATAATTAGTAGTTATAATTAATGATTAATATAGTATACATATATACTTATGTATGTATAAATATTTATACACATATGGCTAAGAACTAATACTTTCTCACTGTCCTCCAGGATGAAAGTGAGAAAGAAAAGGCAACACTTAAATGAAACACAAGAAGGGATAAAACACAAGAAAAGCATAATCTTGCATGTCAGCCAGAGGGAAAAAATAGGACATCAATGACATGACATTATTTGAAAATACCTAAGTCATTTTGTCTTCTTACTAGTAGTAATTACTGAGGACATCTCAGAAACTTATTTTTAATGAGCATTAATGATATTATTCCTTCATTTTTGCTGTTCTTTGTTAGTTATATTAATGATGATGACAGCAGTGTTCACTGGTAGGCAGCTTCCTTCTTTTATTCCTGGGGAGAAAGGGAAGATGGGAGGAAAGAAGAGAAAAGGACCACAATTTTCAAATTATTCAAAGCAAATTACTTTATATTTCTTGTCTCTGGTACAATTGAAAGTATGATAGATGAAAAAGATGCGTGTACCTCCTTTTTATTCAACATTAAACATTTCAAAAGCATTTAGAATTGAGATTATGAATGCTTTCCCTTTATGGCACGTTTTGGTTTAATGTCACATGTTTTCTGATAACTACAGTGTCTATTTTTATTGCAGTGGAAGCCAACTATCAGCATCACAGATTATAGTTCTTTCACCACACTTATGAGCCTAATCTATGTTTTCATAAACATGTATAGTGGCTTTGTACTCCCATTTAGAGAAGGAGATTTCCTGAAGCAGACACGATCAGAAAATTATTGTTATTTAAGTGAATGTGTTCTCTCTCTGTTCAGAAACCTCATTAAAAGTTATTGCAAAGACTTTCTGAAAGTGAATTAATATTTTCTGAAGAAGGAAGACTGCTTTGAAGCCTGCCTCCAAACTTACTGTAAATTACTTAAAATTTTACTTTATTTGAAAGTACTAACAATGTATAATTGGTAAATACAACAGAATATCACCAAAGCCATGTAACAGTTATAAAACATAGTTTCTAAGTCATGTTCATTGATCTGTGGGAGGAGATTCATCTCTGCAGATTTTTCTGTGTCAACTATTAACATTGGAAATTAATGTGGATAATGCAGGGGAGGAGGCAGTATTTACTTTGTTTTTGCTAGGTTAAATTGATCCTATTCCTCAGAATTTGGCATACTAGCATTCTTTATTTGGGAGTTGTAACATATTGGTCTCCTTCCTGATTTTAGTATAAATAATTATAAATGTATTAGTTATAGACATACTGTAATTTATGGTTGGTGATTTTTAACAACTAATAGCAAAACAGAAACAGCCTTTTTCCTTCTTCTCTCCACCATATTAGATCACCCATTTTTGTTAAGAAGTTCTCTATGAACAAATGTGTAATCAAGCATAACAAACAAAAAGAAATAACATGTTTAAATGTTTTTCAAGAGATCATTCAGGATGATCTTAGCCCATTGTACTAATTAGTAAAATCTGAATTAAGAAGAAAGTAAAAAAAGTATGCTTGTCTTTCTAGAAGTCCAAGAACAAAGGAGTAACAGATTACAGGTTCTAGGTCCTGAACAAGGAGTAACTATTTAAATGTGAGATACAGAAATAAAAGCTACTTTCTTTCTATGCTTCTTTTTCCAATACATGCTGTCATTACTTCAACCTATTTTCTTTGACTGCTCCAAATTAATTTCTGGCTGTCTGGATTCCCAAGGCATTGAACACATATAGCCACTGGCTACATACATCATTGTTCATACCAGGTTATAGATAAGTAATGTAAAAAACTAAGTTTCACCAGCAACATAAAGATTTGCATGCAGCATTTGTGAATAAGCCTTTGCTCAATCCACTAGGAGAAGGTAAATATGAGTCCATGGGATGCCTTTCAGAAAGTGCTTTTCTGGACATTGAAAGTTCACTCAACTAGGCATCTTTTGACTTCTCACAGATAAGAACAAAATAATAATCTCTAGTAAAGACTATGAACACTTACTAAATAGTAAAACACAAATGCACACAACTGTAAAAAAAAACCCACATTAGATAGTGTTGAAGACTTCTAGTATTTTCATACAGACAAGTAGAAATTCAAGAGGTAAACTACTGAGGTAAACTCTCAGGTGAACTAAGGCCTTGACTCAGTCCTTTCTGCCAGACACACAGGCTTCAAAGAACATAGTGAAAACTGCAGGCAAGACTGAGCTCTGTATCTGACAGTGTCCCTAAAGTTTCACACGTGTAGAGAAAAATATACACTTACAGACCTTAGTATGTACCAACCTAGACCATATGTTCAGTAAGCAATATATTTTTATTTCATTTCAGCTTATTAAGCACAATGTACAGTTTTAGCCCTAAAGCAGTCTGATTCCCAGAAGGTTTGGGTTTGGTTTCTTTTTGTTGTTGTTGTTTTTTTTCTCCTGAAAAAAAAACAGAAGAAAATGGAATCTAATTAAATTAAATCTTTTAAAATTTAGTTAAATCTTTGACTTGTTTCCATCCTGTACTCACCCTTCTCCCAAAGAAAACACTTCTGATGGCAAAAGACACAGGTAGGACAATGCAGATCCACAATTTTGATTGTGAAAAGCATGATTTTATTATACCTATCAACACTGTCAGAAATGGTGCCCATATTTCTTAAGCTTAAAATGTTGTCAATATTTCACTTTCCCTTAGATGGCTCTGGACTGATGATAAAAGGGAATTAGAATATGGAAGAGTTGATAGTCAAAAATAGTCAATATGCTTTCTTAAAATGAGTGCAAATAGTGACAAAGAGTTAATTAGGTCATTCCTTTATATGTTGTTATAAATGATGATAGGGGGCAGACGAAAGGTTTCTTCGATACCAGTTTTGACTAGAATAGTTTATTAGGACCTCTGTAGAATGCACTGTTTCTCTGTGTAGATAAGCAAATAACCTGCAGAACATTTTGTCTTTCACTCACTACTGAGTTGGGCTATCTTTGAGCACCATATCCTATTTATCCCTCAGTAAGCAGCCCATTTGCAATGTCAGCACTTTTTCCATCAACTTGCATGAAACTAAAGGCATTGGAACGCACAGTGATTTGTTAAATATGTCCTATAAGCAGATATTACTGTGTCATCATTGTGATTTACTCCACATTACTCATGCAACATGTTTATAAATTACATTGTCATCATTAACCTCTTTCATGCACTTTGTTTGTCCTTGCTGCCTTAAAAAACATATTGGTTATCAGTCAAAGCTGTAGAAAATAACCTACAAGGTCATTCAGTGAAAAACAGATGTTGATATAATTTATGGTGACGAACATGTGCATTTGCTTTATTAGACTAAATATTAGGCAATCAATTAAAGGAAATATTCTCTTACAAAGGGTCAATCAACCTGACTATATGCTGTGTAATTGGTTTTACTGTTCACAATGTTTTGGTTCTTGAAAGTTGTCCTTTTAACACACACAGAATTAGTGTGGCTGCAATAGTATTTTATAGCTACATCTATATATATAAATCTGTAATAAAAGGCAAGTGTGACATTAACTGTGATTATCCATCAGGACATTAACACGAGCAATTTGCTGATAATCTTTCATGTGTAATATTGAAGGAGTAAATTTTCATTGCCATTTCCTACTCTAAGATTTATGGAAAGTTTATTTCTGAAGTAAGCAGCAATAACATGATCAAATTAGAATGGGTTTTAACATTTAGGTTGTAATAGTTTATTGCCTCTTTCTCTTAAAGGACCCCTCCTAGAGGGCTATATTACTTAGAAAATTGTTTACTTCCATTAATCATTTCTACAGAAATTTTCTCAACCAACCTACAATGCACACTGTCTCAAAACTGGATCAAGATATGAAGCTTCTTCCTATGTCTAATAAAATTTTCTTGTGGTGTTTTTTAAAAAAATCTAATATGTTGGTCTTTATTTTGTATTTTTTTAAAGAGGTCTTGATTTGACTTTCAGTGCTTGATGATGCATGCATTAGTTAAATGGAGGAAGAACTCTTAAGATTTTGACATGGACCTATACTATCTAAATGAACCCAAATATTTGAGTGAAGGAATTAAAACTTAAATAGTATATAAAAGCAAATCTTTCAAAATAGCTCTGTAAAGACAGCAGCTCCTTATGAGTTCCTGAGGGCATTTCAAATGACACATGACACAAAACAGAAAACAAAGTAATTTTCTATGATATTTGCAAACAGTTTTCTTCCACTCTTTTTAGAGGTAGTAACAGTAAGCCAAAATTCTCTCCCACTATATGGAAAAGTAAATTTAAGCTGTGATGTGTATTGCAATGGAAGCCAAGTTTTATAACTTCTTTACACTTGTTAGGTGAGACCTTCAAAGTCATTCATTATACACATAGAAACCTGGTATGGTTGACAGGTCCTTCTTATATGTAAGGTTAGAAAAGTAGAGATGACAGTATACGGAGAGCATGTAGACATGTAGAGTCTGCTTCAATTTCTGCTTGTCTATTAAGAATATACACACCCACTGTCACTCACTTTCAGGCTTTTCTTTAATTACATGTTGACTTGTTTTCCAGGGGGTCAATTTTTATGGTGTCCTGCTCAAGTGACAGGAAAGATGAAGAATATGTGCAAAAAGATAAAACGCAAATGTTGGTAGAGCAAGCTAGGAGAGTATATCACTTTTCAAAATCTTCTCTCTCTGGGGAAGACCTTGCCAGTACCTCCTTTATCTGTGATCTAGTAGTATCATCATCGTATATGAAAGAGCTGATCTTAAACTTAATTTGCATATAAGCACTATTCTACAGCTTCAATTACTTAACTTGCTTTAAAAATCTAGCTTTTTGGTGAATAGTCAACATTTTGAAAGTTGAAGGCTTGTTGTTCATTAACTTTTCTACTTCCACAGCTCTTACAGGTAAAAGACAAAGATTGTGTTGGCATGATATGTAATGCCAACATCACAAAGGTCATAATAGTGCCCATAAATTGTAGCCTGTCTAGTAAACCTTAAGAGGAATGTCTCACTTTTTATTATTCTATTATTCTCATAGAATATGAGAATAACATAAATACATAACATAACATAACATAAATGATAAATTATTTTTACAGAACAATTTAAGGCAAAATTGGGCTATTCACAGCTTTAATTTCTGTGTGCTCACAGTGAAGAAAAACAGGCAGGCAAAATAAAGGTTTGTTTTCATAGTGGAAACAAAGCAAAAGTATTTATTCAAGTGATGGGCTTTTTTTTTTTTTTGAGATGTGGACAAGCATGTTTGGTTTCTTTGCCAAAAATTATAAGTAGTTCACCTAGGCAAAACAGACCTTCAATAGTACTTCATCTTTCATTTCTAAGCCAACTAAATTTTCCAGTTTTGAACTAAATGATTGTGCTGTTTAATAAAATTGTTATTTCAAGGATTACTAATAGTAAAGTTAAAAAATAAAGTACTATGTGTCACATGTAATAGTAAAAATTTAAAAATATAACTAAGCCACTTATATCAAGTTGTAATGTTCACAAATGTTGATCGACTAACAAAGGCAGGGTAAAATTTACAGTACCTGACTAATGTCCCATCAACTTATCTTAAAGTACAGTCTTTCATGTGAATTAAATTAATGATGATTGGAATGCAAAAAATAACCACTTTTTTCCTCTAATAAGATGTGGTAAAAGTATGAATACAAAAACATGAAGCACTTCTTAAAGCATCCTAAAGCAGTGTCTTAATATGGGTAAAGAGCACTGGAGTCAGTACCATAATAATAACTATTATCAACTCTCTATTGTTATTTTGCTTTTGAATAAAAAATGGCTTTGCATATGTTACTATAGGCACCACCTTATTACAAGATATTTTGGGAAGAGATTTAAGTTGATTTTGTACTCAGTTGTGGATGAAAAATATAAAATCTAGCACTATAAAGTAGCCTTTTTCTGGTTTGCTCTACTTCTCAGCCAGACAAATATTCATCTTTTTGTTTTTTACTGAGACCTATAGGATTAAATCAGTAACCTGCCATGTTCAAAAGCATCAAAGCTCAATATGCTAATTCCTGGATACTACTAAACTTTGAAAAATGGGAGACATTACTGTAAATTGCCTTTGATGTCAATGTAAGAAATGTTAGAGTTGGAAAATGCTTATGTAACTGGTTAATTATGTCTCAGTTGAGCTTATGTGTGGTCAAAGACTAAGACCTGAAGGAAGATATGGTATTTCTCTCTGTCTGTTGTTCCACTGAACGACAGTGATTAAACTATATGAACTGACTGAAATATCTGTATTACTTACTCTCCACCTAAAAGAAGCTGAGCACATAGTTTCTAAAATATTATTTCAATTTTAAATTATAACCTATTGCTCCCTGTGGGCAAAAAGCATAAAACACAGTAAGAAAACACACTAGAATATTCTGTCATGTTCTGAATGACTCATAAACACCAGCTCTTGCTGGAAAAGTTTCCTTTATTCTGTATCAAGTGATACAAAACACTTGTTAAAAAATACAATCATAAATCCAGGCTGTTTTATTTTTTTCTGCTTCTTGTGATAAGCAGAACATCCCACATGATCAATAGACAAAAATATTGAGAGGATGTGATTTTGCATTATAGCTTGATAGTAGGTCCCAGTAGTTAACTGGCACTATTGCTTTATGGGACTATCTGGTGATATGTATTTTAATAAATTGAATCTGTAATTGAATTCAACATTAATATGTAGGTCAAACAAGTCAGTCACTACTCTCAGTCACCACTGTCACTCTTCTGGTTTAAGTTTTTAAATGCTATTGAAAGAACAGATTTTTTTAATGGAAGATAGAAACAGTAACTACATTAGTTGTAGTTCTTCAAATTGAACAGATATGTCCTTCACTGTCCTAAAACCTTCTCAACTTTTGAGCCTATCAGTACATAACACAATGCAAAATGTATTTGACAGATGAAAAAGTTGTGAGACAACTTTTGTTTATTGCACACACCAGGAATTCAGGGTTTATGATGATTTCCAAAAATAATATTTGTTCTTTAATAGTGTTTTATCATAGAAAATGAAATATATTGATTTTTCTGTGTCTAAAAACAGGGAGTGCCATCACAGAGACCCAAAATTATTCTCAAAAAAGGAATAAGAGTAATTTCACTCTTTCTTTTTCACAGAAATAATATTATTTCTATCCTTTGTATATGGAATTCTTTTATGTGATTCTAGCTTATAGCTCCCTTTTCCTCTCAGATTTCATTTATCTCCAAAAAGAGGTGGAACAGAGATTTGGGAACCAAAAAGCATAGTTCAAATTACTTCTTTCACAAGACAGGCTAACAGGATGGAGAAATAAAGAAGGTTGATATGTAGCATAAGAGGGTTTTTGTGATCACTGTAGAGACTTGTATTATCATTCATAAGGCAAATTCAACAATTTAAATGTTTACAGGCAGTTGATGCATAAGTGAAATTTCTACTCATTAAACAAAGGAAAGTCTATGCAGTATACAAATACAAACTATTTCTAGGTAAATTCATAGGCATGTCAGGTACTGAAGCATCACAGTGCATTAATTAGTCCAGGCTGGGCTACAGTCATACAGTTTTAGGACAGAAGTTAAAATTGTTTATCATTAGTCTGGGAATTAATTCAATTTTCACAATGTGTGAATACTGCAAAAATATCTCCTTGGATTATCATCAATGAAGGATGGTAGACTAATCTTTTTAGTTAAGAACAGAAGGTATATTATTTGATGAAGTAGAAGTTAACATTCAAATAAATCAATTACTAGGTGTAATTCCTTTTGAACATCTTGCCACAAAGAAAAAGTTCCGGTTTAATTTTTCATGATTGAAGCCCAGTGGACAACTAAGCATGCCGAGACCACTGTCTCACTCCCCCACCCGTCATGGGATAAGAAGAAAATATAACTACGAGCGTGCGCGTTGAGGCAAAGAACAGGCGGAGTTCACTCACCAATTATGGTTATTTGCAAAAAACCCACACTCAACGTGGGGAAAAACAACACAATTTAATTTGTTACCAGTAACATCAGAGTAGAATAGTGAAAGATGTAACTGGATCTTAAAGTCAGCACCTCCCCCCCACCCCTCCCTTCCTCTCAGGCTCAGCTTTGCTCCTGGTTTCTTTGCCCCCTCCCCACCAGCAGCTCAGGGTGATGGGAATGGGGCTGTGGTCAGTTCATCACATGTGGGTGCTGCTGCTCCTTCCTCTTCAGGGACAGGGAGGACTCCTCACACTCTTCCTCTGCTTCCACGTGGTGTCCCTCCCACAGGAGTCAGTCCTCCATTAACTCCTCCGTGGGTCTGCCCACAGCTGCAGTTCCCTCACAGACTGCTCTGGTGTGGGCTTCCTATCCGTAGGGTGCAGTCCTTCCCACAGATTGGTCCAGTGCCCACTGCCCATGGAGTCATGGTCTCTTCAGAGGCAGTCACCTTCTCATGTAGAGCTCAGCTCCACCATTTTGCCTCCATGGGCTGCAGGCAGGTTGACCTGCCATTGAATCATGGGCTGCAGGGGAACCTCTGCTCCGGTGCACATGCTCCTCCTACTTCCTTCACCGACCTTGGTGTCTGCACAGTTGTTCTTCTCACATCCTTCTCCTCTCTCCACTGCATGTTCCTTCTGCTGGTTTTTCAAGAGTTCCTGGATCTTTGACTAGAGCTGCAGTGGAGCTTGAGCTTGAGCTCGGGCTAGGGTTGGACCAGACTGGCCAGTCTGGGGTTGGGCTGGTGAGGGTTGTGGGTGTGGGGCATGCACTGCATCTCCCAAATATATCATTTATGGAGGCATCGATTCATTTGGCCTCATTCAGAGGCAAGTCCAAAATTGAAGCCAGGGGAGTTACTAGTAGCTTTTTACAGGAGCTATATCCATAGACCTTCCACTACTATAAAAAAAAAACAAACAGCCCTCACAGAAACCCAATATATTCAGTCAATAATTTGGTGAATAATTTGCTGTCTATGATTGTAGATTGCATTATATTCTGATGATTGCTACAAATAAATCTTATTAATCTTGTTTGTGTCAGCTTTAACTTCTTAGAACATTGCTTTCCTTTTGGTATAGAGCAAAGAAGATTCTTTAAAAGAAGAATCACTAATAAACTTACCAAGTTCCTATAAATTCCTAGTTTGGCACTTGCTAATAACAATCAGACAATATCAAAAGTTGCACTATTGCTTTCTTGGAAGCACTAGAAAGATAATTTTATACCAAACCCTTATATTGCATCATCAGTTCCGATGATTTTACATGAGACCTCTGTATAAAGCTTAAGCAACCATCAAATTATCCCTTTATGACCCAATCCATGGACTTTGTTGCTGCCTCTCTTCTCAGACCATTAGGATTTTACTCCTCCCCAGTGTAACCCAAAGTTCCAAATAAATCCAAAGCCTTGTGGTCCTTACCTCTAGACGTGAGATCTTCCACTACTGCAGCTCATTATTTCTTGGTAGTTAAAAAGGAAATAACAGCATGGAATGGAATTTAGACCCTTGCCATGTATTCTAGTCCCGCTTTCTTTGGGCAACTAAGTGCTACATCCAAATAAACTCTGCTTTCCATTTTTATTTACCCTTCATCACATCTCAGAATTCTTTAATTATCTGGAGCTTTTAGTTTTCCTACAGGCTTTTCTCAAACTGTAGCTGATGAGTATCGCCAAGGCAGTTGGTACTCTTTCTGTTTCGGTCCATGTCAGACATTCCTATTCATTCTCTTATAGATGAACATTATTCTGACTTTCTTTTGCTGCTACAGACACAGGTCTACATAACTCTCAGAATGAAACCATAAATTAGTGTTACTAAATGTGGATTTCATAAAAAGCAACTGCAGAATTTGTTTAAGATAGCAGGCAGTAATTTTGCCACCTAAAATAGTGAATTAAATAGTCACACCAAAACAATGGGGAAGAAAAAGTACTTCTAAGAGTAGGTTATTATACTACTTTTAATGTATAGATTTCATGAACATTCTTTGTGCAAGCTGAGCTGTGCAACTGCATCTTACCAGGAGACTAACAGAAATGACATTCTGCTTTAATGTTATTATGCTGCATGCAATATGTAGCACTGTCATGGTTTAGGCCGAGTACATTATTGAGCACCACGATGCCCCAAAAAAGGGGCATCCTTATTAGTCAAAATAAGGACTGGGAGGGCTTCTCACCACTTAAACAGGTCACAGGCAAAAGACAGACTCATCATAAGGAATAAAAAACAAAACAATTTTAATTTGTTACCAACATCAGAGTAGAACAATGCGAGACACAACCAGATCTTAAAAAAAAGAAACCACACCTTACCCCTACCCCTCCCTTCTTCCTGGGCTCAGATTTTTTTCCTGTTTCCTTCAACTGCCTTGAGGCGCAGGGGGATTGGAGTGGGGGTTTGCAGTTGGTCTTCCCAAAAGATGCTTCTCAAAGAGTAGGAAAAAAAACCTCAGCCCAGTGCCTCTCTCTGGAAGCCCAGTGCTTCCACGTGGACCCCTTTCCATAGGGGGAAAAAGTCCTCAGAACTCCAATATGGATCTGCCCACAGCTGCAGTTTCCTTCACACACAAAACTGCTTCAGCCCAAGTCCACAAAACTCCAATATGAGTCTGCCCATGGTCACAGTTCCCTCACACACGACCAGTCGACCCAGCTCTCACCACAGGTTGCAAAGGGAAAACCTGGGTTCTGCGTCCTCCTCCTCCTCCTCCTTCTCTTTTCTTTCCTTCAAACCGACCTTGGTGTTCTTCAAAGTTTTTCTCCTTGGGCCCCGCTCCATTCACCACCGCAGGTCTCTTCTGATGGTTATGGAGATCCCGGCTCCCTCTTTTTTTGGGGATGAAGCTGCAGCGGGGCTTAAGCTTAAGTTGTGGTTGGGGCTGGCCCAGCCCATCTGGC
>NW_010205088.1:2943-4806 GCF_000695765.1 Mesitornis unicolor | reverse complement strand
TCTGGCCACATCATCCACACCTGAGGCCACACTGGTCAGGGCCAGTGCTAGAGAGAGAGTGGGGCATGCCCTGCACCCCCCTTAAATACATGAATTTGCAGGGGCTCTGATTGGCTTGGCCCTGGTCAGAGGTGGTTCTTACTAAGGCAAAGGGGGAGCTTTTCAAGTAGCTTCTTAAAGGGCCATCTCCATAGCCCTTCCCTCGTTACCAAAGACACAACCAAAAACCCCTCACAGAAAAACCCAATACAAGCACATTCATTGTATATACAAAATAAAAATATTTTTCATAAAGGGCGTATTTTAATGAATGTTGGCATCTAAATATCACTGCCAAATATTTGGAACTCTGTTCTCTTGTAAGCTCACCACTAGCAAAGCAGACAGAACTGTTTTTGCCCTGTGAATAATAAGATTCCAAACAGTATCTTCAGCGTTGTTTAGTGTTCCTTTCATGACATGTTTATTTCTCCAAATCTATTTGCCCTAACCTCTTATGACAGCCTGGATTGCAGCCTTGTACTTCCAGAATGACCTCTACTGCTGCTGTGAGAATTGATTGGCAGGCTATCACATGCGAGCAACCTGGCAACAACATCCTGCTCAGGACTAAACCTGATACAGCTGGCCCTGGCCTGGTATCTGAAAATTGTACAAAAGTTAAATTACTGGGCTGGGGAGAAATAATAATTATAGAGACAGTTACTACTAACTGTGTGAAAGATTCATTCTGATCTGTTTATAAATATCATAAGGAGTGTCATTAAAATTTTTAAAAGCATGTTGGACTTAAGAGAAATGTCTAATATATAGTGACATCTAATTTTTATAGGTATGGCAAAGGGCAGTCTTTAAGACAATACAAGGTGATGACAAAACATTAATGGTGGTAAGCAAACAATATATTTTATAATAGATCTTTAAGATTTCTGACATCTAATAACATTTCCAGCTAGTGATACCATCAAGACACAATGCTTCTAACTACCCTTCATAAAGGAGAAAATTGCTTGCATAATTTCATTGATGATCTTAAATCTGATTTGTTTGTCAAATATGTGGAAGACCTTCAACATTTGGGAAATAATAGTAAGGATTAGCATTCTGGAATGGTTGCTGGAATGGCTGAGAAAACAACAACAAAAAAAAACCCTTCCATAATCAGGCATCTAAGTGAAAAAGCTTGCCTGGCAGAAATCCAGTGCCCATATATTAATGTAAATAGCCATTACAGCAACTTTCTTTATTGCTGTGCTCATGAGATCCAACACCACAAATAACAGAGATGTGCCAACTGTTCTCTACTGAGATAATCTTTTACAGCTGGAAAAATAATGCATGAAATGCCATTGTTCCTGCAAAAGCTCTCATATATATATAAATAAATTAATTTATATTTTACTTTTGAATCATGACAGTCCTCTGTGTTCCTATCAACTTTTTCAGTCTATAGCATGATTGCCTGGATTTAGTAAAGCGCGCCAGGAGGAACAGCAACAGAAGCATCACTAAGAGTACATCTTGTTGGAGAAGGACCAGAAGGAAGAGATCAAATTTAGGTTTTACCTTTTTTGAGACACAAAGGCACTCTTCCAAATACTTCCCAAAATGATTACTAAATGGTATTTAAAAAATAAAATAGAAAGAATTTTTTAAAAATGAAAGAACACTAAAAAGTGTCCAAAAGGACATCTAACCTGCTGATCCTGTCTCTATTCTGAAGTAAATATTTACACAGAAAACACGTTCGAAACTTTTGAAACACACTATTGCACTAAAAATAAAGAGAAACATGACTATGTATCTAGGAGATCTCTGTCTTGTCCTCCTCCCCTCTTTTACCCTTGTAAGGAAATGGTATCA
>NW_010205088.1:0-2912 GCF_000695765.1 Mesitornis unicolor | reverse complement strand
AAAGAGTATCTAGAGATTTTGAAGAAATATCTCTGTTCAGATCAGAACATTGAAATAAAAAGTTTGCTTTGTCTTTCTCTTTGCTAAATGTGCACCAGTAGTTAATGACTTAGAACTACTAGTCCTACAGTCTTAGGTGTACTCATTAAACTTCTGTTATTCAGTGAATTAACATAAAATTTATCATAAATGTATTTCCTATAAAGTTTTTAATAAAATTAACAAGTGAAGGTATTGATTTCATAGAAACATAGTGTCATAGAATCTTAGAATTAGAATCGTTTAGGTTGGAAAAGAACTTTGAGATCATCTAGTCCAACTGTTAACCTAGTACTGCCAAGTCCACCACTAAACCATATCCCTAACTGCCACATCTACACATCTTTTAAATACCTGCAGGGTTGGTGACTCAACCAATTCCCTGGGCAGTGTGTTCTAGGACTTGACAACCCTTTCCAAGAAAATAAATAATTCTGATATTCAAGGTAAACCTCTCCTGGCACAACTGGAGGTCATTTCCTCTTCTCCTATCACTAGTTACTTGGAAAAAGCACCCACCTCTCTACAACCTCCTTTTAAGCTGTAAAGAGCAATAAGGTCTACCCTCAGCCTCCTTTTCTCAAAGCTAAATAACCCCAGTTCCCTCAGATGCTCCTTGTAAGACTTATACTCTAGACCCTTCACAAACTCTGTTGCCATTCTGTAGACACGCTCCAGATCCTTCTTGTAGTGAGGGGCTCAAGACTGAAAACAGAATTCGTGGTGCAGTCTCACCAGTGCCCAGTAAAGGGACACGATCACTTCCCTAGTCTTGCTGGACACTATTTCTGATACAAACCAGGATGCTACTGGCCTTCTTGGCCACCTGGACACACACCTGGCTCATATTGAGTAGCTGTTGGTCAACACCTCCAGGTCCTTTTCTACTGGGCAGCTTTTCAGCCAGTCTTACAGTCTTCCACCCCACCCCTCCTCTGACTTCTTTTTTTTTAATACAGGACCCAACACTTAACCTTGCTGAATCTCATGCAATTCGCCTTGGCCCTACCCTTTCTAGATCCCATTGTAGAGTTTTTCTACCCTCTACCTTTTGTAGTTTCTTTCACAGTGTTTCACTTGAGAAACAACATGTATTATTCTTAATAGAAGGTGCATTTTTTAAAAAAACCAGTAACTTACAGTTGGTATAGAAAGTAAGTGTGTCTCTGTTTACGGCTCAGAGAGCAGGATTCTCTCTCTATTGTCCCCTACCCTCCCAGGGGGAGGATTAAAAAAAAGAGGGAATAGAGAAAAAGATGCTTAGCACAAGGTTGGAAGTTAAGACTGTAACAAGTTTAACGAAAAAACAACAGGGGGAAGGAAAAGGGAATTAATAAGGGACAAAGGATATTTAACTATATGCAAAACCCGATTCCAGTCGTCCCGAGGGGAAGGGTCTGAGCAGTGCCTCATGGCCTCTGTGACTGCTGTGACTCGTCACCAGGGACCGCAGTGGTGACGGGAAGCGGGTGGTGGTGGATGCTGCCAAGCACGTGGAGGTAGCCCCAGCCACCCCAAGATGCAACAGGAAGCAGCCCAGGAAGCCAGGAAAAGCCCACAAAAACCTCGGACCTCCTCGGTTTTTTATAGCCTGTGGCCAGAAAGGGGAGGGAACAGTACTGATCTCTGACCCTCCAGGGTCCTACAGACACCACCTGTCCTTCCCTTTCAGGCTGGTAACCCTTAAACCATAACAAAGTGTTAGTTTTCTGAAGTTTATCAACCACAATTACCTGCTGCATCTAGGTCTTGGTACCTGTTTTGTACAGATATTCTACATTTGTCTGGAAGTGTTACATAATATCAATCCTGAAGTGGTAGATTTAATCAACGCATTTGTTGAGGGAGGTTTTTATTTATTAGTGTACCTTATCTATAAATATTTTACTATGTAGACAAAGAAATCTCCTATAAATTTTTCTGTTATTTTGGAGTTGGTGAGCTGGCTAAACAGCATCTCGTAGATCACATAATGCTCTAAAGCACGAAAAGTAACACTAGGAGCTCAGTCTTCCAGGATTATTTTTTACTTCTTATGCTTTAGAGTAGATAGAGAACTATAAATCTCTAGCTTGGTGAACTGGATTGTGAAGCCAGATCTTCTGCTTACTGCACACATGTACATCAGGTGAGAAATGAAGTGACATCAGGCAGCAACCAGAAAAGAGCATTTTGGGAAAAGAACAGAAGGTCCACTATACTGCTTCTCTTTTTTGTTTTCAGGTATCTTAGCCATCATTTCCCCTATAGAGCTGAATCACTGAGAAAAGGAACAAGTTCTTTTGGCTTTTGCCTATTTAACTTTATACAAAAAACAAACCAGATTACAGAAACTGTTACAGTGTTAAATTGTTACAATGGATATTCATTGCAAAATTGAGTTCTTCATTTATTATCAGAGACAGCTCAGAAAACAAGAAGCAGGATAGGGTTGGGCATCTGGTGACAACAGAGGGGCAGATGGGGCCAGGATTATAATTAGAAAATTTGGCAAAGATATTTAATTTTTTGTTTATTTGTTTCAAATACCTAAACCCAGAACTGTGTATAAGTGAGCATCTGGGAGGAGACAGATGGGGTAGGGTGAAAGGTACAGCTGCCAAAACTTTAGGAAACAACAAAGTAACTTCTAGAGATACTGCTTGAAAGACAAATTCTAAGGAAAAAATGTGAGGAAAAATATAATGCAGCAAGTCATGTAGAAATATAGAGAGGAGAAAAGGGTTGTTTAAGTTTTGCATTGCTGAAATGTGAGCTGTGCTCCTCCATTTAGACTGTGTAAACCTCAGATTACAAACCGTCTTCTATGTGTGGAGATCCGTTGCGGTTTAGGGCTGGGCTGGCCGCTAAATTCTGGACAGACACTCTCTATT
>NW_010205087.1:18222-18578 GCF_000695765.1 Mesitornis unicolor | reverse complement strand
TGCTTGGTGGACGAGGGGAAGGCTGTGGACACAGAGAGTTTTGCAGACCACAGGGAGTTTTGGTAAATGGAGCTAAATCCAGCTGGCAACCAGTCACAAACGGTGTTCCCCAGGGCTCAGTTTTGAGGCCAGTCCTATTTAACATCTTTATCAATTAGCTGGATGAGGGGATTGAGTGTTCCCTCAGTAAGTTTGCAGATGTGTCCTGGTTTGAGCTAAATAGAACTAATTTCCTATTTAGTGATTTTGCTTTTTAGCTCAGTCTCTTTAAAGTGGCTGAACTTGCTGAAACTAAAGGCATTGTTTTCCCAGACAGTGCTGCTAGAAGATATGCTCAAGGTCAGTTGTCTCACCAT
>NW_010205087.1:17693-18027 GCF_000695765.1 Mesitornis unicolor | reverse complement strand
TCCTGATGTGGTTGTTCTGCATCCTGCTCCCAACTGGTGTTGAGTTTGGTCTGGGACTTTTCCAGTGCCTTGCACTGCAGAGCCTCTAGTGACATATTCATCATCGGGGGGAAGGTGGGAGGAAGATTTTATACTGCTTTTGTATATATTTGTACATATTTGTATATATTTCATTATTTTTCAATTTACATTATTATCTTGTAGTATTAGTATTATTGTTTCATTAAATCTGTTAGTTTATTTTTCAATCCGTAAAGTATCTCTCCCTTATTCTCTTTTCCCCTTCTGGGGAAAGTGGTTAACAGAGAGCATCAGTCTAGGATTTAGTG
This sequence comes from Mesitornis unicolor, assembly GCF_000695765.1. Lineage (NCBI taxonomy): Eukaryota > Metazoa > Chordata > Aves > Mesitornithiformes > Mesitornithidae > Mesitornis > Mesitornis unicolor. Next base: position 17,698 of record NW_010205087.1, on the reverse strand, counting down.
GCCAA